>NC_056734.1:333519572-333522072 GCF_019279795.1 Protopterus annectens
AATGTCACATCACACACAGATTGACAGTCTGTGAAAACACCAGCATAATAATACCTCACATGCAAAATATGTGGATACTTCCATACTTGAACCATCTACAGCATCACCCATGTTAACTTCCCTAATCCAATGAGACATACAAGCTGCCAGCCAGAGAGGAGTGATTCATCACACAATCAAAAGCATAGAAATGTATGTTGTTATTCCTGCATTAAGTGACACATACAAAGTTTAGTTAAGTTCTATGTTACTACACTGAGTTTGCTTGGACTGCAGATATACCATTGATGACCTACTGTTAAAGCAGTTATATGGGAAAACTGCTGTGTTGAGTGTGGGGGAACAACACCACATGTTTTGCTGGGATACACAACAGTCCAACTAGAATGTGACCCCACTGTTTAACATCTCCCTTGACTGGTATAGTGAATATTCCAACCATGAGGCCTAGTGAATATTAAGAAACACATACTAGTGGACTTTGTAACTGTAGTCCAATGTGGATGTTATTTGTGTCCAAATAACCCACTATATTTCCTTGCATAAATGCAGCAGATCCATAAATACAATACCATATTATAGTAATCCTTACAAGTAGTGTGTAGGTTAGGGACTTATCTTGTGAATGCAGCAGCTGACATAACTGTAGTTTAGGGTTGACACTGCCTGAAGCAAGCAGTACACAGCCAATACATGGATAGGTACAGGTTGTGCGGGTTGCCTTGCATCAATTTTACTATATGCATGTGAGTAGGAGTAAGGTGTCAATCCCTAGACCCCTAGCTTATCAGTGAATATGCTATGTGTGGTCTCTTAGCCAAAGCCAGGGCGCACAGGGCACTGTTACATCTGCCTACTGGGACATCATCAAGGGGCTCCTTCTCTAAGTCCTCCTGTGACAGTGATTACTTAGGCACTGGTGGGGGGCTGTGTATCTCTTCTCTTTGCTGATCCTGGTGCAGCTGTTTGAGCAGGATCATATTGTGCTGCATAACATATACTGTGAACATATGTGCACATGTGGGTGGAGAGTATGCAGGGCTCCACCAGATATATCCAGGCACTGGAACCTTGACTTCAGAATCCCAAACACATACTCTGTTATGTTCCTATTTTCTGCATGTGCCTCATTATGGCATTCTTCCACGAGTGTGTGTGCATTTCTGATGGGTGTCATCATTCATGGTTCCAGGGCATAGCCAGCATTTCCGAGTAAATTGCCATGTGGGATGTCCCCCTAGCAAACACAGCACTGCCAGCACACACATTCAGAATAATCTGCTGGGCATTGCACACAAATTGCAAGGAATACAGGGCATAGGTAAAATGTCCTATGCATACCGCCTCAAGGTTCTATCCCTGTATTCTGCCTCCTACAGGCTTTTGATGGGAGATCTCTGCCTGGCATTGTCAGAACCCATTCTGAAGGACCTCCTGCATATCCCCAAAACAAACAGCACCAGAATTACCTGTTCTAAAGACTTAAACCTTGCCTCTGATATAAATAGGTCCTGCTGGAGAGATAATCAAGCCCTTCAGCCAGCATAAGGCCCTAGGCAGCTGCCAAGATTGCCTAATGCTGAATCTTGCTCTGACACCATCTGCTATATCACAGCCTTGCACATCTTCACAGTTACCATGTTTCCGTTCAGACATTAATTTTCTAGCCTCTTTCCTGCTTACCTACACAGTCTAAAACTAAATTAAGCCATATGAGATTCACAGAAATTAGCACTCATTTGTGCATTCTCTCTTTTTTGAATCCACAAAATCTTTTCTACCAAGAGTGTGTTCTACGTTTTGAGTTGCAACCATATATGTATGTATGTAAATATATATATATATATGTATGTATTTAAAGCCATGCACCAGATTTGACAGAACTGCCAATCCCTTCATCAACAGGAAATTAATTATTTTTCTTTCTTTCTTTCTTTCTTTCTTTCTTTCTTTCTTTCTTTCTTTCTTTCTTTCTTTCTTTCTTTCTTTCTTTCTTTCATTCATTCTTTCTTTCTTTCTTTTTCTTTCATCCTTTATTTATTTACTATAATTGCTGTAGTTGCTCATCTACTTAATTTCATCTATAACCACTACATTTGGCTTTTATTAGTGCTGCTGCTGTTTTTCTGCAATCATCTCTCTACTGCCCACCTAGTTAAGCTAAAGACTGCTTTGTTGCAACTAGCAGCACCTTTTCTCCTGCTTTCCGCTCCAGGTAGTATGTTGCTGATATAAGGAGGGAGCAGAATACACTTACAAGTATCCATACTTTTCATGTTCTGCAAACCCCTCTTCTATGTACTGAGGCAACATAATGCTGTTATGTTCCACAGTCAGCAATACACACTAGACATCATCAACTCAGCCTACTGTAAGATCATGGGTTCACAAACTGCTTTGTCACCCTCTGTTGCCAACATGTTGTTAATGGGTACCCACAAGGTAATGCTCTGGTTAAGGTTCACTGACAATCATTTACTTCACCACTTGCTATAGTACA
>NC_056734.1:333527072-333619572 GCF_019279795.1 Protopterus annectens
GAGGGCTTCAAGTTCAGGCAACTTGTTAGTTAGACTCCAACCATTAGCACACCACATTGATATTGTCTGATGCTTTATTCTTATGTTTTTCAATTGGTACATTAATTAACTGGACTCTGCCTAAAAAGGCACTATGGGGTAGCAAAGGTTTGGTTAATATGCTGAAGTTGGGCAATGAGGGGTGCAAGTCCATTGCTGACAAAGAATGTAAAACTATGCTGCAGTTCACTCCATGCTGACACATACTGGATCCTTTTAGAATGACACCAGTTACTCAGCTAAGTGTTGAATTCAGCCATCTTTTCCTTGTACCTCAGCATTATTCTTGGTGAAGGTAGGATTCTGCTCAATATCAGAATCTTTCCTCCATTTGTAACATGCATGGAGAGCTTAAAAATTCCTCTCTGCATATCCCTTAGGGTTTTGTTTGCTAGGACATTTGATTTACACTCACTACCGGATTATATTCATACCGGTTCATCTTGAGGATCTTGAGGCCTGTTGAGATGATGGAGATTTTAGCAACTGAAATACAACTCACTGTCACACTATATTTGTTCAGTCTTCTGAGAGTATAGTCTGTGTGACTTACTGTGGAATCATCAGTCTTCAGTACATTTGTATTAGCAGAGGATATACATGTACTTGGTTTGGGAAAACCTTTTTTTCCAATGATTCTTGGCTACTGATGTGGCGGTATGTGCTGTGAGTTTTAATTTCTGCTGAGACCTAGTGACCATGGGAAATTAGGTGATGCCTTTTTACTGCTTTAGCACATGCTAATGTTCTATGTATTTGTGTGCAGTCTGGAGTGTTGTGCAAGTGTCTGCTGCTTACAGCCTCTTGTTTCTTTTTTTGGGGGGGGGGCGGGGGATAACGCCTTTATCTTAGTTAAAGATTTGCATCCCTCAAAGGTAGTTTATGATGTGGTTCATTGTCCATGATCAGGCAGTTATTACACTACATATCAAGTGATAGGAGACTGGAAACTGAGGGAAAATAAGCTAGCTGACCTATTCCATCCAAGTAGATAGAACATTTTGTATATAATACTTACTTTGATCCCTTCTGGATTGCTGTGTGCCTCTTTTTCAATGAATGCTTATGGTTACAAAACATTAAATGCTTCTTTTCTTTGATAAATTATTGTAAGTACAGAATATCATATATTGGTGATTACAAAAAAAAATTGTAGAGTAATAGTTAAATATTAGAAGTGCACTATGTATGTGCAAACAACTTGCGGTAACTTATCTTTGCCCAGAATAAAGACACAATGCCTCTAGTACTGCCTGCTAGTGAGTAAGGCTCTGACTAGCCCCAGATAAATATGGGAAATATCGGCATCATAAAGTCATATCTCAGTGTATTAATTAATTAATATGATAAATACTGCTGCTGTCACTCAAGCAGATATTGGGCAGGATCAGGTCCAAGAACCCATGTATTTGTCCTAGGAAATCATTACTTATTTGCCTCTGTTTTAGGAATATGTATGTTTAGCTGTAAGGGGTGGTTGATCTTAGGCATTAATCAAAATGATGTACTGCTCTTCACAAAGCTGAAATCTCACAACATATGCAGAGTGAAGGAAAACAACTACAAGTGGATATCTATAAAATTGACAAAACAATTCCCAAAGTTGAGTTATAGGGCAGGCAGTCAACATTGTCCTTTTGAGATTTGTGATGCACAATTATAAATTTGTGCAATTGGTGCATTGCAGTGGAGACTTTTTTGTTCCTGGTGATGCCCTATATATTTATAGTAATTTCTTGAATTTTCTGTATAAAAAATGAAAATAAATAAAAAATAAGGTTGTAAACCAGAGAAGATTTGTCAGTGGTCCCTCACTGACGTGAATTAAATGTAGTCAGCATTTTAACTTGGAGGATTAAGGCTTTATTCTGCATTTTAGCTCTGAGGATTAAGGCTATAATCTCTTTGAGTTTCATCCTGTGGTCATTGGTTTGAATAATACAATTTTCATTTGCAGGTTTTGTGATTTTGAGCATGTCACTTAAACAGAATGCTCTTGAGTAACCTCAGAAAGGAGTCACTTGTGGTAATTGGGCTGATCTCAGATAAGAAACAAATAAATCATCATGAGAATAACTGTTGCTTTTCAACTTAAAATGTCAAACTGTGATATTGAAGTAATTTTTCATGAGTAGTGCTTCTCATATCAGCTTTGTTACTTTGTCTTACTGAGAAGTGGACCAGCATAACAGAGGCATACACTGATATGCTTACTGACTTGAATGGTGCCCACTGAGTACATTATGCTTTTTATAATATTTTAAGTCGATGCACTCATTTTACTGTCATCCAACAACCTGTTTCTCATTTGCTTAATCTTCATTTCATTCAGAGTCACTCCACTTTTGCTTTGTACCACAAAAACCAAAACATCTTTATCCCGTGTATAAATCCAAAACACTGCCACATATCCACTCTCTCTACACTTTCAGGAATCCGATATTCTCTCCTGTAAATGAAATCTAATCCATTGCCACACCTTATTTTCTGACAAATATATGTTTCTTCCATCTTTATACACCCTCAGTTACTCCACATTCACTCTTACATTGTGAACTTAGTGTTCAACTAGAGATGCACACATACAACATTAGACATCCTACTCTTAGGACCGCATCATCACACAAGCTACTACCCAGTCTTAATAGACTACCAAAATAACCTCCCCACATGCCCTACCATAACAGGAATGTAACCACAAATACTGTTCTCAGGTTTCCTGCACCATCCAGCATAACACGATAATCTGCAACCAGAATAATACTATGCACTTTACTCTTCATTACAATTGCAATTTAATAAAAATGAATGCATTAATATCATCTGTATGTACATTCCCCCAGGTAACAATATATCTACATTTGAAGATATCCTGCACTGGTTATCATGTCACTACCCCCAAGAAACCCTACTACTTGGAGACTTTAACATAGACTGGGGCACCTGTTCCTTAGAATCCCCAACCACCCATATTAACCTGCATGCATTTACACAAATCATATCCACCCCTACCAGGATAGGTAAACCCAACCAAAAAGAAAGTCTACTTGACTGGGTACTCATAAACAGTCACCCCCAACTGTACACCTCTGGTACCCTCCTTAATGGCCTAAGCGATCACCTTCTCACATATGTAATTAAGCACAAAACCATTAATTCCCAACAACCCTTACTCAGAAAGGTTAGAAACAATAAAAACTTTGACCCTGCCAAATTCCAACAAGAACTAAACTCATGTAATTGGTCTATTCTAAAACACCTCCCCTTAGTGGAAGCAGTAGCATACTTTAACAACAAATTCCTTGAGATCCTTGATTTGCATGCACCTGTCCGCTCAAAGAGAACCAAGGCAAAAACTGCACCATGGCTTTCTATAGAGTCTAAACTCAAAATGACCCTTAGAAACAAAGCATGGGCTTTATGACGTTCTCCTAAAGACCCCCAAGATCACATTAAATACAGGCAATCCAGGAACAAAACCAAAAAATCAATTTTACAAGACAAAAAACAATACTACTGTAATTTACAGACAGTAAATCAAAATAATCCTCAGAAGTTTTGGGCAGGTTTAAATAATTTACTACATCCTGGACAAACTTCAACCCCAATTCCTGCTGCTACTATTGATAAAACCCCTGAAGATGTTTCTGATAGTTTTAACCAATTCTTTACTGAGACAATTCAAGCCCTAGCTAGCCAACTACCTCCTAGCTCCCCTGGGCCTGAAAGTAGCACCCCTAGAAACCTACTTGCGTTCAGCTTCCAACCAGTCACCACTTAACTTATCCGTACCTTGATCAAAAAATTAAAACCCACTACACTTTCTGCTGATCAACTCCCTGCCGAGTACCTACAAAAATCAGCTGATGCTATTGCTTACCCCGTCTCAATACTAATCAATCGAACCATAGTAGAAGCTAAAATTCCCACCATCTGGAAAATATCCTATGTAATCCCACTTCACAAAGGAGGCAGCTCTACTGAATTCTCCAATTACAGGCCAATAGCTATACTCTCTCCACTTGCAAAGATTATGGAAAAATGTATTCATAGACAACTCATGCACCACCTAATCCAAAATCGCCTTATGGCAGACACTCAGCATGGCTTCCATGCTCATCACAGCACTACTTCAGCCCTCCTAGCCTTTACTAACACCATAAACCATAATCGCAACAATAATTATATATCCTCAGCCCTCTTTTTGGATCTTTCCAAGGCATTCAATATGGTTGATCACCAACTTTTAATCCACACCCTGCAAACATTCTGTCTAGATACTGGAGCCCTCCAATGGTTTCAATCCTACTTGAATGGTCGACAGCAGGCTGTCCTCTGGCAGAACAAACTCTCTAACCTTCTACCTAACACCCTCGGAGTACCACAAGGCTCTATACTAGGGCCCTTGCTGTTCTCCATCTTCATTAACGACCTTTATACTGTCATCCCAAAAGTCAGCTGTATCCAATATGCTGATGACTCTACTCTGATTTGCTCAGCCACATCTCCAGTAGAGTTATGGTCAGCTACCCAGACCACCTTTAATACAATAGAAAACTGGCTTTCTGAACATCGTCTGATCCTAAATCCCCGAAAAACTAAAATGCTGTTATTTTCACCAACACGTAGGTCTACCGCTTTCACATTTACCATAAAATCAAATGATGTCACAATAATCTCCCTGACCCATCTACAAAACTATTAGGTGTCATCATAGACAATAATCTAAAATTTGACCTACATGTTAACCAAACTATCAAAACCATCAATAAAAAACTAGGGTCACTTTACAGAATAAAAGCCTTCCTAACCCCTCCAGCTAAAATTGCCATAGCTCGCTCTCACCTTCTTTCAACCCTTCTGTATGTATCCCTCTACTCGAATTTGAACAAGACTGTCCTTAACAAACTCTCAATTTGCTACAACCACATTGCCAGGTTTGCCACTGGGCTGCCTTTTAGGACACATCATTGCATCAATCTAAATCAGCTTGGTTGGCTTGAACTACCTAGCCTAATCCAGTATAACCAACTGATTATGGCCTATAAAATCCTTTATAATCCGGACAATACTCCTGCACTTAAAAATATTATCACCCCCTATAACAATCCTAGGCCGCTTCGATCCTCTAACAAACTACTAATTCAGACTAGCAAAATTAATAACACAGCTGGTGATTCTCTCTTTGCAAACTCTGTAAGTAGATCCTGGAACTCTCTTCCAGCTGATATTACCTTACTTTCCACCTTAGGTCAATTTAAAACTAGACTCAAACAACATTTGTCACTTAACTGGCTATGTCAATGTATCAAGCCTGGCTAACTCGAATGTGTAAAAATCTGTTAACCAGTTTACTGTGCAATTTAATTTAATCCTGACTTGTGCTCAGGACTAACTGTAACCTGTGGAACTTGTTTAACTTGCTTACTTATGTAATCTCTGTAAATAGTCTGTTTGTAATATGTAATGCTGTATCTGCTTACCCTTGGAGCTTTTCTCCCCGGGCCTCCGCTGAAAATGGACATGCATCCAGTCGGACTATCCCGGTCAACAAATGTAAAATAAAAAAATAAAAAATAAAAATTACAGTTCTGGTCTTTGTAACCCATATCATCTCATGCAATGTCCCCTAGCAATCTTCCCCCCAGTTTCTCCTTCGATAAATGCATTATCTATGAGGAAAACCACCTGTCCTTTTCTAACTGCTCAAATCTCTGTATCTTACCCTATTTATTTCCTCAAGCCAATATATTTACCAAACAATACTCAGTGTAACTGAAAAAAGAAAACAGACAAGCAAACAAACAATGATTACATGCTGAGCTACCTGCCCATGCCCAAAAACATACTATACTTTAGCAATATGGAGTCATATACATAATCCTGAACAATGCCCATACCCTCTCCTCTGCTCCAATTTACCATCTGTCTATTCAAAATGTCTCCTACTCCAGTGGAAAGTCCAAAACCTTTGCAATAGACAAAGAAGATCCACTCTTAGGTCACACTCTACTACTCATACATCCTTGTCCTCAATGAAAACTGCTTAAAACCCAACATCAGTAATGAAGAAATACTACTTCCTGGATAGGAAAATAACCAACCTGACTTACAGAGTAACAGAGTAATCACAGACATATACAGAACAATGAGCCACATATTAGTTCCAAGGCCTTTTACAGTGGTTGTCAATTAGTCTCTCACACACACACATCGGGTGGTCATTTAGGAAATTGGTAAGACAAAGTCTGTAACTTTAGCTTTATTTTACTGGCCTGGTATTATGAGGGACATGCAAAAGAGTTGTGCAGCTTGCACTAAATGTCAAAGTGGTTTAAGAACTCTTTTATATCCATATCTTATGTGAAAGTATCATCTGAAAAAAGAACAATGAACATTGCAGGTCCACTTGTAAAACTGATTAACTGCATCAGTATATCCTATGAGTCACTGATTATGAAAAAAGAAATTCAGATGCAGTCCCCATATGAAGAGTTAATACAAAGTCCACACCAAAGGATTTTGTACTCTTTTAGTCTAATGAAGCAATTCTATAAGAACATCTTACTGACCCATACACTCTATTCATGTCCCGATTAATATATGAACTTTGCTAATATTTTAAAGTGAAACAGTGAAGGGCATATGTATAGCACCCTCAGCCTGATGGGCTAGTTGAGTGCTTTAATAAAACATTAAACTCTTACAAAATGATATAGAATTGGATAGAACTATCTATCTAGAAAAAACTGCTTCCGTATCTCCCCTTTACTCTAAGAGAAGTGCCCCAAGCCTCAAACAGATTTCATACCATTTGCAGTATTATACGGCATTCATAGATTACTACTAGGCTAATTGCCCTCATGGGCCATTTTAAGCCTAGCCAATTGCCCCCTGCGAGAATCAAACCCCATACCTTGTGTTTGTAAGGCAAACACCTTAACTACTATGCCAACCTCCCACCCAGTCAGTCATTCATACCCAGTCATTGCTAGAAAAAAAAACTACACCTAAAAAGTGATAGAGCATCTTACAAGCCAGCAGGGCAGGTTATGAAGTCTACTGTTTATAGTAAAAGAAAATATAATGAGACAACAAAAGCTACAGCAAAGAGCACATAAAAATGTCCCTGTCAGGGAATTCAAATAAGGGTATTAAATACTCCCTTTAGTACGCACTGTTGGGAATAAGTTATTGCAAAGTGACATGAACCTTTTCAAATTGTAGAAAAATAAAGTGTAGTGTAAGACAGCCACATAAAAGGAAGTAATAATAGTTATTCCAGTATATTGTTATGGAGTCTTGAAGAGTAAATGAAGTTTCTCTTGTAAGTATGTTTACATAATGTCAATAAATCAAAAAATATGATATCATATCAGATGAAGACATCAATGACTCAAAACATCTCAGAAACACAAAGTAAAGGATTTTGTACTCAAGAGTACTCAGAAATAAAGTCATGTTTTTCAAAGTTTCAGATTGTTAAAGTTACATGGTAGAACCAATCTTATGCAGTAACAGCATAAACACTATACCTGGTGAGATAATGTAAATCTGAAGACATACCAAATGACAAAACCCAAATGCCAAGCTTTTAAGACAGAGATATAGAAAATGTTCAAACTCAAGGTTATACAAGAAACCCAAGGTGATCAAAGTGATTAGAATAGTTCCATTGTGCTGGCACCAAAGCCTGATGGATTTATAACAATGAAACCAGGAAAATAAATAGCTTATCTAAATGTGAAGTAAAATTGGATGAAATAAGATTTCTGTCCACTGCAGACCGAAGCAAAGGCCATTGGTAAATTTCACTATCTCCACTCCAAAAGCTGAGAAAAGTGACATTTTCCATACCAGATGGACTACCCTGGTACAGAGTCCTGCCTTTTTGTATCTGCAGAGCACCTGCAACATTCCTGAGTTTCACAGATAAAATTCTTAGACCCCATTCTAGATACTGAGTAGCCTACGTGGATGATGTAGTAATATTTACAAACATTGGGAAAACCATCTCCCAGATCAAGTTTTTAGATTGCCTGAATCAAGATTGATTGACTGCTTTCCCAGCTAAATACAAGTAAGTCATTCTTCATTACCCTTTCTCCAAAGTATAAACACCACTGTCTTACACTAGCCAAAGCCAACGGGCTGCCAGTTCAGCATCGGGTCAATCTGCTCATTGGCTCTCAACTTGTCTGGCACCTGAAAAAAGACTCCTGCCTTTTCTTTCATTTAGCTTACATAGATAGCCTCCATTATATAACTTTAGATCTCATTACCTCTTAACGGCTCTCTTGCAAGCACCTAAAACCAGCCTTCACTGATCTAACCACTCCCTTTCCACCCTTGGACCCAAGCTCTGGAGGGATCTTCCCTCAAATGTTAAAGACCTCTCTAACTATTCCTTTCAGGCACATCTGAAGGAGCATCTCAAAACACAAGCTGCTTGTAAATGATGTGCTTCAAGTTACATAAAGACCCTAGACCCTAGGGCAGTAACTCTGCTTCGGCCATCCTTCAGTCTCAGCTTAACAATAATTTGATGATCTGGCAGAAGTCAGGGACTGATGAATGCTCTTCTCACACTAGCATGATCTCTCCCTGCTATACTAGCTGCACCCATCCTCCATACCTACTATATTAGCCACACCCATCCTCCATACCCGCTGCAGCACTCTCCCAGACTTCATTCCAGACATGATATATGTGAAATATAATGTTTGTTAATGTTAATTTAATACAATTTGATTACTTTTGTATAAATATAAATTTGCCTATGTACCAAGTGATAATTCAGTAAAGGTGTTAAAAAATGATTTCCCTGGGTCATAGTGAGGGCTTTATCTCTATTTGCATTGGGCTTGCCCAAGGAGTATTTAGTCTGTAAAATCTGCTGCTAGTACCCCCAGTCTTCTCTCATTTTTTTCTTTTCTTCCTGTTCACAATCAGAATTTCACTTCTTGCTGCCTAGACGTTGTGCAGCAATACCACTTGTCAATTTTTTTATTCAGGTCTCCAGTGAGAAAAGCTCAGCATTCTCCAACCTTTGTCATATTCCTTCCAATCCAGCCCATGGATATTTATGGTAGATTTCCTTTCAATTTCTTCCAGCAGCCCTGCCTCCCATGTGATGTGAAGATGACACTGGGAGAAAAAAAATGTTGGCCAGTATTGTAAGGGACCCAGTTCCAAAAGAGTTGCTCTTAATGTAAGTTTACCCTGATTCTGACAGACTTGCTCTCTAAGTGACCTACTTCAGTGTAAGAGAGATCCAGATTTCAAAAGATCTGTACTCAGCTGGTCATTTACAATAACAGCAAGACTTTTGGAATCTGGACTATGGTCTTCCATTGTCAATAGAGTGTCAGCTGGGTGCGTAAGTTTAACTTTGATTGACAAAAGTGATATCTTTCACTCTCTAATTTATAATATCTAAATCAGTAGTTGTATGTCCATGTGACTTTTTGTCATCTTCTCCAGTGTCCCCCTACATTGCCAAAGTATAATCTAGATGAGATAGCAATCTTTTATATTGCCTGTACATTTGCATACCATGTAGGCAGAGGCCTCCAAAGCAGACACCCAAGCAACTGCAAACTCAATACACCACACAAACAACACATAAATAACAAAATCAGTGTACAAAGCAGTCACTGCCCTTAAGGCCAAATACAACACCAAACATACTTGTCATAGGTGACTCCATAGTCAGACACACTTACGTCCCGCTCACCAGACTGAGTAAGGAGAAGGTCACAGTAAGCTGCCTGTCGGGCACTAGAATCCGCCACATAACACAAGCACTCAGGTCTCTCAACAGCAGGTACAAGTACGACTCCGTCATTGTCCACGCTGGTGTCAACGACCTGAGACGTACCTCCTTGGACTACATGAAAAGAGACATTGAGGAGCTCTCTGATTATGTAGCCCAGGCAGGTATGACCCTGACCTTGAGCAGTATCCTACCTTCACCTAGAATGCTGCCACAATACAGTGATAAGATGATCAGCTTTAATAATTGGCTTAAATTCTGGTGTCATTCAAAGGGGATCCAATGTCTGTCTGCCTGGGATGACATGCTGTACAAGCCACGCTGCTTCGCAAGGGACGGCTTGCACCTGTCACCCCTAGGCTTCCGGATATTGGCAAAGGCTCTTGCCACCCCCATAGTGCCTTTTTAGGCAAGGCTCAAATTCTAAACCTACCACCCTAGAACACAAAAAAGTAAAAAAACTAAGGGTAATGCTGCTCAATGCCAGAAGTCTCAATCTCAAGATGCACGAGGCCCTTCTCAGTATGGAGAACATCGATGTCTGTGCTGTGACAGAAACCTGGTTCAAGGCTCCTGAGAGCACCCCAGCACTAGCAGGTTTCACCTCATATCATGCGTTCCGGCCCCAAAATCCGGACAACACCAAGAAAGGAGGGGGTGTCCATATTCATAAAGGACACCCACACCTCAAGGTTGGTGGCAACGCACGATGCATCGGAGACCATCCAGGTGCAATTAACCATAGGCAAGATTGCTCTGCAATTTGTAGCATGTTACAGGCCACCCTCTCAAACTCAGGAACCTCACATGGCCTTCCTGAAAACAATGGAGGGGATAAATGTATCTCCAAACACCATCATACTAGGTGACTTCAACTACCCTAATATAGACTGGGAACACTACTCAAGCCCAAACACTCTAGCCCAAAGGTTCCTGGAGTTCATAAACTCAAATGCCATGGAACAACTAGTCACCATCCCCACAAGAGGAGAAAACATACTTGATCTCATCATCACGAACATGGGATCACAATGTTCAACACCGGAAGTATACCCCTCACTGGTGAGATCAGATCATAAACTAATCTCGCTGGAGGTCCTCATCCCGGCCCCACCTGAAACAAAAAAAACCCCAATGAAAAACATTTCAAAAGCCGACTTCACACTTCTAAAACTAGTGTGGTCTCCTTTAAGGCCCCTGAGCCAGTGGTAAACATTACTCAAACCGCTGAATCACTTACAAATGCCTTCTACCAGCACCTACAGGACTGCATGGATCAGGCAATCCCAAACAAAACTAAGACTCTTTGTACCAAAGGCAAGCGTCCAGTCTGGTGGACCCCAGCCATAAACAAGCTCTACAACAAAAGGAGGAAGCTACTACAAGATAGAGCAAAATCCTTGAAAGGTAAGACACCTTTGATCATTATAAGTAAAAAACTAAGAGCTCTCATAAAATCATCCAAGGCAAATTTTGAGAGAAAAATCGCCAAGGATTCAAAAGACAATCATAAGGCCTTCTTTAGCTATGTTAGAAACCTAGGAGGAAACTCCCAGATATGCTCAGAATTAGTTCAAAATGATGTGAAGATTACTGAACCTACACACATTGCCAAAATACTGGCTGACAGGTTCAGTGCAAACTCCCCCCCCCTCCCCCCCAAAAGGAGAGATAATCTATACCAGAGAATTGTAGCCCCCCAAACATCTCCAACGCCCAGGTGAGAACTGCTCTCCAAAGCAAAAACACAGCATCCATGGGACCGGATGGTGTCCCCGGCTGTGTGCTCCATGAACTCAATGAGGAATTAAACCCGCAGTTAGGACAGCTGTTTAATCTTAGCCTCACCTCAGGATACGTACCCAAGGAGTGGCGCATGGCGACTGTGGTCCCACTTCACAAGGGCGGTGCCTCCACCGACCCTGGAAATTACCGTCCCATTAGCTTGACAAGCCTTATCTGCAAAGCCATGGAGAGGATCATAATGGAACTCATAAATAAAGACATAGGAACTTGCAGACTTTGGATCCAACCCAGTTTGGCTTTGTCAAAGGCAGATCATGCCTTTTAAACTTGGTTGACTTTTTCGAGACAGTCACCAAGGCCATTGATGAGGGAAAGGCAGTCCATACAGCCTACCTTGACCTGGCAAAGGCCTTGACACAATACCCCACTCAGGTATCATCAAAAACTCATCAGCTTGAATGTAAACCCATACATCACAAGATGGGTTGCAAACTGGCTAAGTGACAGAACCCACAGGGTCAGAGTTGCTGGAGCCATGTCAGACTCAAAGCCTGTCACAAGTGGTGTCCCACAGGGCTCAGTCCTGGGTCCACTCTTGTTCGACATCTACATTTCTGAAGTACAAGCAAACACAGGAGGGTTATGGCTGACAAAGTTTGCAGATGACTGCAAACTGGGCACCATAGTCGAAAACACATCTGACACAGATATCCTTCAGAAGGGCCTCACAGAAACGGATAACTGGTGCCAGAGCCATGGCCTAAAGTTAAATGCCAAGAAATGCATAGTCATACCCTTCGGGAAAAACAAGGTTACCCCTAGCTACCATATAGGTGGCAATCCACTGAGCACAGAAGAAGTCATCAGGGATCTGGGGACCCAGGTTGACATTAGCCTTCGCTTGACACTCATGTTGCTAAAGTAGTTAGGAAAACCTTCTACATTGCCCACCTGATCATGAAGGATTCACATCTAGATCAAGGAGGTCATCGCCCTGTACTCATCACTCATTAGACCTATGATTGAGTACAATGCCCCATTCGAATGTATCTGACCAGACACCTGCAGCAGCTGGAAAGGCCCCAAAAGTTCCTCACCAAAAGGATAAAGGGTCTCAAAAATATGTCTTATGCTGCCCGACTGAAAGAACTCCAGCTCTATTCAGTCTCATACCGCTTGCTCAGAGGTGACCTGTGCCTGACATATAAGGCCATGTCAAACCCTGATTTGATGAATATGCTTCACCTCAAAAATCTAGATCCCTCAGAACCACAAGGGCGGAGACTTAAACCTTGACACGGTTATTAATAGAACATGCTGGAGGGACAGATTCATCACCCAGAGACTCCCTATGCTGTGGAACAAAATCCCGGTACATGTGAGGCAGAGCACCTCGCTGGCCTTGTTCAAGAGGAATCTTGACCAATGGATGGGGGATCGCAGATATACCCCAGGGATTACTTCAGTGTCACTGCTTGACAGAGGCACAGCAAAATAATAGGCATAGTTTTATTCAAACTAAAGGGGTGGCGAAAGCCAAATAACTATGGGCTAGGCTTATAAATGCCCTTGGGCAGATAGCCTAGTATGAACCTATGAACCTATGAACCTATGTATAAACTGACTGCATGAGTGATATTCTGCAATGATATGGTGCTCCATTCAGTATTATTTTCACTGGCTTTTGCTAGTGAGTGTTGGATTAGGGTCTGCTCTCCCATCCCTCTGAAATAAATTAAGCAAGTTATCACAAAATGAATGAATATATGACCCTCTTGAATATATCTAAACTTATGCTTGTTTATTTTCCAAAAAATGTAATTGTAGACATAACCTGAAGTATTAATGGACTATGCTTGTAAAAATATTAGACATTTGAGCAGCCTATATTATAAAATAGTAACCAAGACTCAAGCTCATTAATAAATAATATGAATGCATTTAAAGTGTCAATAAGCTGGGTGTGTAAGCTAGGGACAATAGACAGCCCTTTATTTAAAATGTCCATTTCATCACATGAAAGTTAATATACTGACAAGATAAATAGGAGTCATGCCATCTCCACCTCTTAAGCATAATGAAGGTTTGTCACTGCTGACTCATCCATCTGGTGGTGTCTGAATTCTGACCTATTACCATCTTTTTCACCTTCTCTTCTTTTTTGACATTTCTCATTACATGCTTCACATTTTTCATTTGAAGTTCTTTTGTTGGACGTAATTGTCTAACTGAGGAGATTGCAGAGGTATTTATGACTGTTTATCTCTTGCAGAAAAACTACCAATGGTCATATCTCAGTCTCACACTGAATCTCAGTAGCAATAATTGTTAAAGGAACTTAAAGTAAACATTTAGCATGGCAATGAATGGTGACACAAAATGAGCAGCTGATTATGTTTAAGGCTGATTTTTGTCATGAATATTTTTGTTCTATAAAAACACAATGTATTTCACAGTGTTATGTCTAATATCACATCACATTTAAAAACTGAAAGTATAACACCCAATAGAAAGTAGCCACAAGAACAAATAGGATAAACTCAGTAATAAGGATGATAAAGTGATGATACAATGACTATAACATGCCATCAAAATATAGATACATAAATTAAAAAATACATTAAATTCAGGTTTCCTTTACTGGTTGAGCACTTGGTGAACACTTTAATAATTTATAACTTATCAGTCATTTGGACCCAAAAGAAAATTGTAATTAAATTGAATGAAAAAAGTGATTTAACATACACTTCATCTCAGTCTAGCAGAACTCATTTAAACTATACTTTTGCAGGTAGGAAAGCCTACCTACACCCCACATGTGGTGGACTTAACCACCCATCCCTCTAACTTACATATGCTAACATTACTATCATACAGAAAATGAAAAATCCAACATACTGTGGTAAAGTAAACTGTAAAATTACTGCAAAAAAAACCTCTAAAGATTACAAAGTGCTGAACTTGATGAACTTTGCTTATTATCCAGGCTGTAGATGATAGCATGTAGTGTAGGCTAGCATTAGATGAAGCGCTTGTAGATCACTATCCTACACCACTTATGTTAAAATGATTAATCACATGAAGGTAACACACACACACACACACACACACACACACACACACACACACACACACACACACACACACACACACACACACACACACACACACACACACACACACACACACACACACACACACATGCAATATGTTTATATGTGTGTGTGTGTGTGTGTGTGTGTGTGTGTGTGTATGTGAGAGAACAGATTAACATATGACCGAAATGGAAAACAATGAGCCGACAACATCAAAACAGCACAACGACAAACATTCACAAATCAGAAACCCAAGACATTGAAAAATGAGCTGCAGATGTTACACATAAGTTTTTTTTTGGAACCTCATAGCTTTTGACTGGAGATTGTGGTACAATGAGGATCAGGAAATCCATCCTTTTCCCCACTGTAGAGTGGTCTCAGAGTTGGTATGTAAAATTTTCAGTGGGTGTAGGGGGGGTGCAGGAGGGCTTGCCTCCCTGCAAAAATGTAGAAAAGGTTCTTGTGAAGCTAAACAGAACACCACATTCATCATTTCATTGGAAAAATTATTATCCGTAAAGCGTACCTCTCAACCTGGAAACATCAAAAATCTGGACAAAGGCCCATGAAAATAGGTACAAATCCATACAATAATTAACATAAAATTTGCATACATAATTATGTAACCCCACCCACTGCAATGGAATTGTGTGATACCATGTTTCAAACACAAACTAAAGAACAGACAATCAAAATATGGCCCCAGAGTCCCCCTGCAGCAATTACATTGTCCTATTACTTGGCTATTTCGCCCCATTTACCATAAACATTGAAATGTGCATACTGCCTTTCTTCTGCTATGATTATCTGATTTCATTTAAAACTGTTATTTTACATTTTACAGCACAAACACTAATAGACATCTTCTAAACAAAGCAATACAGCCTCAGAATGAAAATAGACTTAGCATTAAAACTTCTCTGCCCTTGAAACTCACATTCATTGAAACCCACTTTCAAAGAAAATGCATCTGGCCAGTGGCAGATAAAGATTACCTTTGGGCTGTTTTCAAATCATAGGCCCAAACATACATGTCTGATACACCTTCTTGACTGTATTAAATTATATTCCTTGTACAATACAGCACACATGTTAGAGCGCATTTTAAATTTGTTTTGAACATTTTTTCAGTAAGCAACGAAACTAAATGCATGAACCAATAATGACAAAACTACACAATTCAGAACATTTCCATCATAAAAGTCTACTCAAACTTCTATAATCCACCAGTATCAGTAAATATGCACAATCTTGGCAGAAGAAAAAGTCATTTAAATAATTCCACATTAAGGAGATCTGTAACTAATGAAGACGTTGCTGCTAACAAACAACTTTATGTTTCATTGTTTCATCTACAAATAAAGTGCCCGTTGCCCTTGAGGAATAAATTGCTTATCTTACATTAAAAAAAGCTAGTAATACTGCAATAATGAATGGATGGCAAACTGAAAACAGGTTCATCATAGTTACTAGGTATCTCCACCAAAGAGGACATTCTCAGGACTGCAACATCCAGTCCCTTTAAAATTACAACACAGGACAGTATCAGCAATCCATTTACATACTGCGGGAGTAGAACCCACAGCTTCTGCATCAAAAGCAAGCATTCTACCTGTTGTGCTTCTAACAACAAACACAGACAGACTTCCCATAAGCAGCACTAAACTTGGGCAAAGGCCCAAAACCAGGGACATAATTTAAACATTGCTTGTATAATCTTAGAAGAGTTGTTAGAATAAAAAGTTTGTGTTACCATGCATTTCCTGAAAGAGAAACTTAAAAGGCTGTCATTATTTAGTGAATTCAGTTCTCACTGATTTGCTAGAAAAACACACATTTTAAGTGGAACAGACAGCAAGTATGAGACAAATATTTCTGTAAAACTTTGGACAGTTGAGAACTGGTAGTGGTATGGGTAGAGAATTTAGGCTCTTGATCTGTGTATTTAGCACCTCTCTAACCACTACTTATAAATAAGTGGGGCATTTTACACACACACACACACACACACACACACACACACACACACACACACACACACACACACACACACATACACACACATGCACACACTCTCTCTCCAAGTTAACGGAACTAATCAAACTCAGAACATCTCCACACACACACACACACACACGCACACACACACACACACACACACACACACACACACACACACACACACACACACACACACACACACACACACACACACACTCCAAGTTAACAGAACTAATCAAACTCAGAACTTCTCCCTAATCTGCAGCAGTCTACAAACTCTGTATCAAAGCAGAACTCTCTCTCCAGGTTAACAGAACTAATCTGCTGATCAGCTAACTCAGAACTTCTCTTCCGAGAAATGCAAACTCTGTATCAAAGCAGGAGAACTAATCTGCTGAGTTTTCTGTTCAGGTTAACAAATGTTACAGAACTAATCTGCCAAGAAGTATCTTAACTGCAAATGAACCACACACACTACAATTTCTACAAACTCTGCGTCAGCTTAACAAAAGAGACTTCACACACTACAAATTAACTCTGTATCAGCTAACTCTGTATGCTTACCAGAAATAAATGGGAGCACTAATCTGCTGAGAGAAGTACCTTAATATCAGCTTAGCCATTCCAAGAAACATAAGTTACAGAATCCACACACACACACTAAGTTATAGAACTAATCTGCTGAGAAATGCTATGTATCAGCTAGACTTCACGTAAACCAAACTCCATATGCAGTTATAGTGTCAATACCATTCAGGAGAACTAATCTGCCAAGAAGTACCTTATCAGCTTACCAGAAATGCACAAATAAATACCTTAACTGCTGAAAAGCAGGAGTACTAATCTGCCGAGAAAAGTACCTTAATATCAGCTTAGCCGTTCCAAAACTCCCTATGCTGTTCAGGTTAACAGAAGTTACAGAACTAATTTGCCGAGAAGAAGTACCTTAACTGCTGCAATGCAAATGCGAAAAGCAATGAACTAGTCTGCCGAAAAGCATGGTCGAGACTAAGCATTACGTATCAGCAAATGCTGTAAATACACTTCTGACTCAGTTACACTCTGCTGAGCATGTTTACGTGGCTGAAAGCTTAACGGAAATAATAAATGCAAATGCTACCCATAATGACATTGCCACCTTTAACTAAGACTGCTGAGCACTAGTCATCTTAATATAAATAATAAATGCAAATGGTGCAAAAGCAGTTAATAGAACCAAATCTGCTAAGCATGTTTACCTGGAGGATTCAAGGAAGAAATTTAAGAATGTATTTGCTGAGGACGGAGTCTAGTAAGTTAAATTTTGGCTTGGGCCATTCGGCATTGTGACAGGCTGTCAAAGATGATGTCATTGCACCTGCCCTAAAAACAGGAAATTCTAAATTTGGAAATTAAAGGGGAACACTCGGGAATTTGTGGCACCCCAATATGTTGCCCTCAAATCAAGTATTTACCGAGGAATTCAGTTCGGTCGAAAGGTATGCCATAAAGTGCTCTGTGTTTGCTACAGAAGCTGCTGTAAATCACATTGTAGTTTAAAAGGACAGACATCTATTTCTCCTGTAATGTACTGAATGTGTTTCTTGCAATCTCGTAAGTTTCGCTTTGTGGACGTTTGTTGTTCTGCAGTTTTGATGTTGTCGTCTCATTCTTTTCAGTTTTGGTCATATGTTAATTTGGTAAACTGACATAGTTATATATATATATATATATATATATATATATATATATATATATATATATATATATATATATATATATCATTAGGGTGCAGTAAGGCAGCTAAGAGGATTAAACTGACTGTAGGAAGTCACCATGCCAGAGTAGTCAGCAATCTGTAATTAGAAAGGTAAGTGGTCATTACTATTCTGGAGTGAAAGTACTGTACAGTATCCAATACATAAGAAGGAAAAAAGAAAAGAGAAAGAATGTGGTTTAACTTGAAGCTGACAGGTTTCTGCCTGAAACATGCAATAAATAATCCAAAATGTGGTTAAAATGTATGTAATGTTTGAGGTAATGACTATAACATATCACATATATCAAAGAATGAAAATGTATGAATAGTGAAGTTGATACATTTATTGACTGTGGGTAGACCCAAAAATATTCAGACAGAGTGAGAAAAAGACTGCAAGACTAAAGGTTTACCACAGGTTTTCTAGGTGTGATGCGATTATGGTGCAGTAAGCACTAATGAACAACTGAGCTTTCAAAAAGGATGTGTTGGTGCAGACCAAAGAAAACAATGCTTGAGTTTTGTACCCTGTGAAACAAAAACCAAGAAAATGAGGTAAGGAAAAGTATATGTTGAAAAGTGTACTTAAATAAATTAGGCAAGAAAAAGCACTTTAATGTCACAAGTGAAAAAGCTGAATTCCCACAGACACTGTCGAAGTTGAAGTTGTGCTAATTGTTCTTTGACGATATTTCAAATAAGTTTTCAAACAAAGCTATTCCTTTCCAAACAAACAAACTACATAATGGAATTGCATACTGAATTTATTAAGTTGCCTTAATAATATCAATATTATGAGAATGCCTGTTGTAACACAAATCTTATGTTTTGTAGTGTAAAGAAATGTGAACTACTAATTGTGAGCTTTAACAGCATAAAAAGTTTGATACAGGAAAGTTTACAGCTTGTATCTTCATACTGTCTACTGAGTTAACACATAAGCTGATGAAAATGTTCATTACTGCAAGTAAAGTTTATGGCATGTTAAAACTACAGAAGGCTCTGATCTACAAAGGTGAGCCAGGAACCATTTTTGCCTTTGAGAACATTTCCTGTTCCAAAAACCAAGCAAATGTGACAACTGATAAAATTATGATGAAATCAAAGGAGACTTGAACAAGGGCTAATAAAAGTAGCATTTCAGGAACCACTCGTAAACAGCATTGATTAAAAGAGGCTTTGTTTGAAAACTAAAGTTAAGTTCCATGGTATGGTGTTTGTGTTTCAAACTATATTGAAGAATTCTATGAAAAAATGAATGATTCTCATGGATCCCCAATATAGATTTCAAAGCTGCTTTAACCAAATAGTTATGAATGTGATAAGGAAATCTGATACATTTTCAGAACAGAGTTTATACTTAAAAGAAGTAAAGGAAGTGTATAGGGAATTGAACATTTACAAATCAAGGCTGGTCTGCTATGGTATTTTGAAGCAAGCACAAGCTAAGCTTTTATTAAGAGTAAAATGGGGGGTTGACATGGAAACTGATTGTGTGCATACCAGATGTTATTTGCTGTCAAGTTTTGAAACAGTTGAAGGTGCTGCTTTTAAAACTTAAGTTCTATCACATTAGAAATAGGTTCAATGTTATGGGCAGTTGTGAAAAGATTATGAATGCAAAATCTGTCTGTGCTGTTAAACAGAGTGCTGGTAATATGAAAGCTTGATGAATCATTGTGAATTTGCAATGATGCCTATCATTAAAAAAAGAATGGCAAAAGAGGCAATAAAGACAATAAGAACTGTAGTAAAACTAAATAGTGGAATGTAAACAGATGTTTGTTTCTTGTGAGATGCACCAGCATAGTTTTTCCAGAGGAAAGTAATGCTAATCAACTAAATTTTCTTACCAACTTTTCATGCTGTGATGCAGAAAAAAAATATGAAATTGAGTTTCATTCAAAGTATTTCTGCTATGCACAAGAAAGTGGGTCTTTTTCTTTCTTGTGTTACAAGTATATAAAGTGAAGATAAAATTATGTTTGTGGGTGGCGTCTCTAACCCTAACATTTAAAGAGGGTACTAAGATACTTGGTATCAATAATGCTGAAGAGCATAATATGATCCTAAAATTAGAAAATGTTGTCAAACAGCAAGAATTTTTAAAAAAAGTAATTGAGGCCTTTCTAGATAATATAACTGGAATGGACATAGCCAGCCAACAACAGAAAGAAAAAATAGGTTAGTCTTTCAAGTAGTTTATGCTCTATCAAGAAAAAGGGAGAGCTTTTTGAGACTTGTAATACCAGCCTTGAAAGTATTAACAAAGCTGGAGCAATCAACACTTTGGTGCAGAGGTTAAAAACTAAAACTGATGGCCTTTTTTTCTGAAAAAAATAAAGTCTATATAAACAAAAGCACTGTTGGTGTTAACCTGCTGGGTGAGGAAAGCAAACCTCTATTTTCTTGTTTGTGAGTGATTAAGCTGATTTCTGCTGCTTCATTTTGTTTTCTGTTTTAAGAAATTTGTTTGGCCTGGTGTTTTTGCTCTGTGTGAGAGATAGACACTTAAATTAGCTAGGGTACACTTTTTTCCATTGGTTAAATTGTTTGAGTGATGCTTAAATACACAATGAATTTCTTTGCCTTTGTCTTTTTCTGAAAAGATTTTAAGCCTGCATAAATTAAGACACTGATGGTGTTTCCCTTCTTAGGTGAGGAAAGTAAACCTCTATTTTCTTGTTTGTGAGTTACTGCTTTCTGTTTTGCCTTCATTTTGTATCTGCTTAGCTTGGAGTTTTTTTTTCCATGTCAGAGATAAACATTTAAATTAACTAGGCTGCACATTTCACATGTTTTTTATTAGTTAAATTGTTTGTGTGATACTTCAATACACAGTGAATTTCTGAGCCTTTGTCTTTTTCTGAAAAGATTTCAAGCCTGCGTAAGGTAAACCACTGGTGGTGATTCCCTGCTGGGTGAGTAAACTAAATGTATATGTTCTTGTCTGTGACTGATGAAGCTGCTTTCTGTTTTACCTGCTCCATTTTGTTTTTTGTTTTAAGAAATCTGCTTGGTCTGGTGTTGTTCTATTCTCACCCATCATCCCCTTCTTTGATCTGTTTTTTGAATCTAGTGATTTTAAGCTGTCAAACTCTATTGTAACTTGAGCTTAATATGCTCTTCCCTTTCTATGCAGTTGTTGATATCTTGAATTATTTATTTACCTTTCCTTGTTCTTATATTGAAAACGTGCATTTTGCCAATCATTGTCTGTTCTACTGATTTACTTGCTCTGGATTCATTATCTAGCTATCTGTTGGATAACATAGTATATTTTTAGACTCTAGCAAGCACTTGTTTTTACATCAAGATGTCATTGAATTTTCCATCTAGTGCACTAGGAGGTATCCTGGTCTAAGTTGTGGAAACACTTGATATTTCTGCATGTAGTTTTATTGGCTGAAGGGCTTATTAATCAGCTTAACTTGTTTTTAGTGCCTTTATAATTTCTGTACAATTGAGTAGCTCTTGAATCATTTATAGCAAGTGAAGATTTTTAATGAGTAATCACACTTTCATAAGCTGTTTAAAGTATACTGCTGTAGCTGTATCTTTAAGTTTGTTTGTCGTGGCATTTCATATCTTTTAAGTTTATTTGTAGTAGCATTTCACTCCAGACACTTCTTTACTATGCTTTTACATTAGGAAGACTGGGATTGCCTGAGGTGTATTTTCTGTATTGCACTTCTAGTACAGACTTAATTTCTATGTATTTGTGCAGAGCTGATATAGCAGAGCTAAAATTCCTGGATATGTTGTATTCTTTTACCATATGATATACCAAACTGATAAGTACACTTTTTGTGACTCGATTTGCACTATACTGTATTTATATATTTGTTTTATTGTTTCTGTCCTTTGTTGACTGCACTGTTTGTTTCTCAGGTTAGCTCTGTAGCTAGTTTCAGGTGGAGGTTCTTGAGCCAGCCCATCTTAGGTGTTAGCCATTGCCTGAGGTGTATTTTCTGTGCTGCACTTCTAGTACAGACTTCATTTCTGTGAATTTGTGGAGAGCTGATATAGCAGAGCTAAAATTGCTGGCTGTGTTGCATTCTATTACTGTCTGATATTCCAAACTGATGAGTACACTTTTTTGCAACTTGATTTGCACTGTACTGTGTTTATATACTTGCTTTATTGTTTTTATCCTTTGTTGTCTGCACCATTTGTTTCCCACCCTCCCTCACAAGTGTTGTTGTCTTAAAATTGGTGGCTTTGGAATTGCCCGCCCCTGTTGTAAATCTGATTTTGGTCACTCCTCCCAGTCCAATCATATTTGATTACTCAACCTAGTGCAGTGAGATGATTTGGGTAGGACTATCCCCTTGCTTGCTTGACTTTGGACACTCCTCCCTGTCCTATCACATCAGCTCAGTGCACTGAGTAGAGAGAGACAGCATTTGGGAAGGCCAACCCCCTTAGTTCCCTAATCTTGATCTATCTTCTGTTTTCTCCCTCTCCGCTTAAAAAAATTACACTTTATTCAGCTGGTTTTACTGCAATTGTGTTCTTCATACTTTATTACCTTATTTTTTGCTGTGTGCTCTTAAGTGTTAGTGCTTTTATTCTGCTGCATTTATTACTGCTTTTTAGTAGCCTGATTAAATTTATCTGTTATTCTAAGCATCTTAGCTTTGGTTTTAGCACTTGTGCTTCAGGCCAGTTATTTTATATTTAAGAAGGTTCTTGTGGTCTACACTCTTGTGGACAAATCCTTATCAAAACCCTCTCTCCATAAGTCCACCCAAGCAATCAGAACACTAGGTCTGGAAAATTCCTATCAGTTTTGACTGCCAGCCTGGTTGACATGGGCATACTGAGACAGTGTAGCAAATGTCTCATGTTTACTGACAACCCTCTTCTCCTAGCACATAATTCTACCACCTGTGAGAAATGCATGTACATCAGTAACCTGGAGTCCATGCTCTCTCGCACCACATTCAGTACTCCTGACAAAGAGGAGATTGCCAGCACAAACACCACACCACTCACATCACATAGACAACCACAACGCACACACCTATGCAAAGGTCCTCAATAAAAACTTGCCTGAACATCAGAGACCTCCAAAACACACTCACAAACATTCCACACACAACACCAAACACATCACACACAGCAGACAACACACCAGTGTCTCACAAACACAGCCCATAAGGCAAAACAATAAACCATCACAGACCACAAAACATAACAATAAGCCAAATATATTAATCATTGGCAACTCAGTTGTGAGACATTCCGATGTCCCCCTCACCAGGCTTGACAAGGAAATGGTCATGGCCAGTTGTCTGTCTGGTGCCAGAATCCACCACATTTTTATTTTTTATTTTATTTATTTATTTAACATTTGTTGACCGGGAAAGGCCAACTAGGTTCCACAGATCCTGTTTTCAGTGGAGGCCTGGGGAGAAATGCTCCAGATGCATGTCTTTAGAATCATGCACATACTTAAGTTTCTCCACAACAAGTACAAGTATGACTTTGTCATTGTCCATGTTGGTATGAATGACTTGAGATGTACCTCCCTGCACTATATGAAGAGAGACATTATTGAACTCTTAGAGTATGGGTTCCAGGCAGGTACCTTCACCAAGAATGGTACCACAATACCAAAACAAAATTGACTTCACCAATTGGCTTAGTTTCTGGTGTCATTCTAGGGGATCCAGTATCTGTCTGCCTGGGTTGACATGGTGGACAGGCCTCTATACTTTGCCAGAGATGGCCTTCACCTGTCACCACTGAGTTTTCAGATCCTGGCCAAGGCTCTTGCCTTCCCCATCATGCCTTTTTTAGGTAATGTCCCAAAGACAAACCTTAAAACATAAATGATCTGTCAAAAAGCAAATTGAAGGTCATGCTGCTTAACTCTAAGTGCCTTAACCTGAAAATGGACTCACTGGAAGCGCTTCTTGCACTGGAAGATGCAGATGTCTGTGTGGTCACAGAAACTTGGTTCAGGGCTGTGGAGAGCACCCCTGCCTTACCAGGCTATACCTCACTCCACACATTCCAACCCCAAAATGAGGTTGGATAGACAAAGGGTGGTGAAGTCTCTATCTTCATTAAGGACATGGACATTTCCAGGTGCAACTCACAGTCGGCAAGACACCCATCCAAGTTATAACTAGCTATAGACACCCTCCATGACTCTGGACACCCACTCCTCTTACCTGGATCTACTTGAATCCATCAAGGTACCCCATAACAACCTAATCCTTGGTGACTTCAACTACCCCTCCATAGACTGGGTGAACTATTCTTGTGCTAATGCACTCTCTCAACGATTCCTTGACTTCATCAATTCTAATGCAGTAGACCAACTTGTCTCATCCTCCACAAGGGCAGATAGCATTCTGGACTTGGTTCTCACCAACATGGGTGACCACTGCACAACTCACATAGTATGTTCTTCCTTGGTGAGAGCAGATCATCGGACTGTCTCATTCGAAGTTTCGAACAAAACATACAGTAAAGGCCTGCTATCATGAATGGGGAGTTTCTCGTCATCTCTCTGGCTAGGCTGATAGACAAGCGCATCCTGAAGCAATATAACAATTGTCTCATGTATAGTCAAAACCACTTACTCCTGAAGCAAACAAATACTTTAAATGAGAATTGTAGTTACATTATGAAATTGGAGTCATGGCTGTCATATAAGGACAAACTGAATGCCAAACAGGCTGTCAGCACACACACACACACTTCCCACACTAAATAAGGACATGACACATAAACCCACATATGAGGAGGTACTCACTACCAACTTACCTTTCTGAGCCTGACAAACGGAAACCACTTACACACATAACAATGCAAAAAACAACCACAACACATAATAACACACATACCAGTGTCACAACAAATAAACCCATAAGGTGTAACACCACAAAACCTAATGTGTTGGTCATAGGTGACTTCATTGCGAGAAACACAGATGTTCCCCTTACCAGGCTGGATAAGAAGTGGGTTATGGTTAGCTACCTGTCAGCTGCCAGGATCCATCAAGTCAATCAAGCACTCAAGTTGCTCAGCCACAGACTACATCATAGTCCATGTGGGATTGAATGACTTGAGACATACCTCACTGAACTATATGAAGAGAGACATGACTTATCTCTCTGATTATGTGGTACAGGGAGATATAAGCCTAGTCTTAAGTAGCATTCTACCTTTTCCAAGAATGGCGCCACAATGCAAACAATAAATGGTTGACTTTAATAACTGGTTTAGCTTCTGGTGTCAGTCCAAGGGGAACCAATATCTGTCATATTCTGAAGTCATGGTCAACAGACCGCACTGTTTTTCCAGATATAGTCTGCACCTGCCTCCTCTAGACTTTCAGATACTGATAAAGGCATTAGCCACCACTATTGGTGGCTGCACTTCCTGTAAGCACTCCTCATTTTGGAAGATGTTGACATCTGTGCAGTCACCAGAACATGGCTCAAAGGCACAGGAAGCACCCCACTCATGCAGGGCTAAAATGCCTTCCATACATTCAGACCACAAACTGAGAGGAAAAGAACCAAAGGAGAAGGTGTATCCATCTTCATTAAGGATAAGTACACCTCAAGACTAGTGAAACAGTATGACTCTCTTGAGCTACTCCATGTTCAATTAACTATAAGCAAAGCCCCCTACCACATCATAGCTAGCTTAGGTCCCCCATCATGAAACAGGAAAAGCATACTGCATATCTGGACTTACTTGAATTGCTTGCCATATAGCCCAACACCTTACTCAGGGGTGATTTTAATTATCCTACCATCAACTGGGAAAGATGCATAAGCACAAGCATGTTGGCTCACAGGTTCTTGGACTTGTCAATGAAAATTCCCTGGAGCAGCTAGTCAGTACATCCACAAGAGGCTTCAATGTTCTGGACAGAGTACTCACTAACATGGGAGAGCATGGCACCACCTCCAGTGTGATGTCCTCCTGGTGTGATCGAACCATAAATCAGTCTTGTTCTATGTAATTATAAAGCCAGATACTCCATCAATCTCAAGAATATGTTCTAAGACAAATTACCTCCTACTCAGTGGTGGTATAAGAAGTTTCAAAGCTCCCTTGAATGCAGATAACATGGACTTCTATACAGAGGTGTACACCAATGCCCTGTATAACCATGTAAGCAGTTCTACAGAATTGGTTGTACCTGACCGGATTAAAACCAGATCTTGCCAAAAAAAAAAAAAAAAAACATGCCACCCTGGTGGACCCCTAGTATAAACAGGCTATACAAGAAGAGAAAAAAAAGTAATGTCAAAAAACAACAGGAAACTGACTAAGCATAGGAACAAATTCCTCTCTAGTTTAAACAAACAAGTTAGAGATCTTGTCAAGTCCTCCAACACTAATTATGAAGAAAAAATAGCCTCCCTAGCTAAGGATAATCACAATGTAGTCATTAACTATGTCCAAAATGTAAAAGGGTATACCTGGCTATGTACTGAACTGGTTATGGATGGCACCACCCATAATCAGCTCGAAGTAATAGTCAACCTGCTAGCTTACAGTCATCCCCCAAAGTATACCTGCCACCATTCCTCAGCCCATTATCTCAAGAGATTAGGTCATCTTGGCACTCTCCAAGGCCAAACACATGGAATCAATGGCACCAGATAACATCCCAGGTTGCCTTTCAAACAACTGAAAATGTGATCTAGCAAACCTATTTGGATCCCTGTTTAGCCATAGCCTCAGAACTGGCCATGTCCCAGTAGAATGGAGGACAACAACAGTAATCCCTTTGCACAAAGGGGGACCATCAACCGACCCTGGGAATTATAGGCCCATAAGTTTGATTAACCTCATCTGCAAGGCCATGGAAAGAATCATTATGGACCTCATTAAGAAGGACATGAGTAATCTCCAAACTCTGGACCAAACCCATTTCGGATTCATTAAAGGTGGATCATGCCTGTAAAATATGGTTGACTTTCTCAAGAAAGTCACCAAGGCCCTGGACGAGGAAAAGACAGTGCATACCACCCATCTTGACCTACCAAGGCATTTGACACAATCCCCCATTCAGGTATTATAGAGAAACTCTCCCAACTGGGAATTAACCCCTAAAATATCAGATGGGTAGCCAACTGGCTCACTGACATGACACATATTTATTTATTTAGTATTTACATTTGTTTAAAGTCCAACTGGCCAGATGCCCATTTTCAGCTAAGGCCCGGGGAGAAAAGCTCTACAGAAATATAAGAAAAATACAATAATTAGAACAATAGTATACATATGGTAAGATGCAGAATACACATCATCCAGTTAGTCTATACAAAGAAGTATTCAGTACTGTTTTTCAGTAGATACAAGTTCAAAAATGAAAAATCACACAAGCGTTTCAGTAAAAATCACTGTGAGAATAATAAAATGAATACTGTGTACATATTAAATAGTTGTTATGAATAAAAGGGATTTCCTTTATATATATATATATATATATATATATATATATATATATATAATATGTATATGGGTCCCCTTCAGATGATCAAAGTTTTAAAACTTCGAATTTCATATGGCCGAGACCATAAGATCGAAGTTTAAAATCATCGAACATTCTGAATGAAGATCTCCATACAGAGCGGTATGGGAAATTTTCCCTTTTCCTTGCTGTAGTGTGATCTCAGAGTTGGTATAGTTAAATAGCAGGGGGTGTGTTTTGTTTTTCTTTTTCTTTAAGGTGTTCGAAGTCTTGAAACTTCGATCATATATTCTCAGCTATATGAAATTCGAAATTTTAAAACTTCAATCATCTGAAACAGACCCATATATGGGTATGTATATATATATATATATATATATATATATATATATATATATGTGTGTGTTTTTGAGTAGTAATAACACTGAGGAAAGGGAGAAAATGAGGTAAGGAGTGGACAGTGTGATGAGAGAGTTATAGATATCTTGTCAGTCAGGTTTGGTAGGAGCAATGTCAGTTTTTGGATAGATGTTCAAATAGTAGTTTGAAATTGGTAGATTCAAGAGTGTTTCGGATGGTATGGGGTACAGAGTTCTATAATTTGGCTATTTGATTTGAGAATAAGGCCTCACTGTGAGTATTGTTAGCTTTGTTAATTGTAGGAAAGTTTCTGTTTGCGGATCTTAGACTTTGTGGGCATGAGTAGGGAACAACAAGTTCCTTGAGGGATGGGCAATTGTCAGGATGGAAGATGATACTTTGTGTGAATTTAAGTTGGTAAACATGGAGAAAATTAGGTAGCTTGAGCCAATTTATGTAGAGCTATGCAATGGTGGGTTTGGTGGGGAAGGTTGGCTGAAATGGGCTATTTTGTTGTAGTAAGTTTCCATTTTGTTTAAGTCTGATTTTTTTAAGTTGGTAAAGAGGGGAATGCATAAAGGAGTATAAAGAGGAGGAAGGTTCTGGATATGGCTACTCTGGTATTGTCAGTGAGGAATGGCTTGCTTCTGTAAAGTGAGCCAAGTTTGACATGAACTTTCTTAACTGTGATGGCTATGTGTTGATCAAATCTGAGTTTGTTGTTGATGGTCATACCGAGGAGTTTTTTATGCTGAACTTGTTGGATGACTGTGCTGTTTTCTGAGAGAATGGTGAAAGGAGGGGTGGTAGGTGATTGTTTGCTACTGGTAAATAGCATTAACTGTGTCTTTTTCGAGGTTGAGGATTAGTTATGATTTTCTTAAACATGTTTCAATATAATTAAAAGCTTGTTGGGCTACAATTTGGAGGTCTGGTAAGGTATCTGCTAAGCAGATTAAAGTTGAATTACTTTAGCATGTGTTGTGGATGAGGCTAGATCATTTGAGAAGATGGTGAAAAGAAGGGGTCCTAGTATGGATCCTTGGGAAACTCAAATTGAGACAGGCAGAAGTGGGGAGAGTTCGGATTTCCATTGTACTGTCAGAAAGATAACTTAGGAACCAGGAGAGGGAAGTCTTTGATAAGTTTACTGAGGCAAAAGTATTAAGGATTTTCTGATGGGAGACAGTGTCTAACGTTTTTGACATGTCTAGTTAGATTGATGCTACCTGCTGGTTTGAATATCTGAGTTGGTTGATGGTGTTAGAGAAATTAATTAGAGCTGTTGTGCTGCTGTGTTTCAGTCTGAAACCATGTTGGGAGGGAGAGATAAGGTTATGAGTTAGCAGGTATTGTAGTAATTGAGTGTGTATACATTTTTCCAGAATTTTGATGCAGGGGAAAAGGATGGCTATGGGTCTGTAATTGTTTAATTCTGTTGATGTTCCTCCTTTATGTAGAGGGGTGATATAGGACATTTTCCATAATTTTGGGACATATTGTTCCTCTATAGACCTATTTACCAGAATGGAGACAGCCAGAGCTATGGCATCAGCTGTAAGTTTGAGGTACTCACTGGGGAGTTGGTCAGCTGCTAAGGAAGGTTTACATTTTTTGAGCATCACTCTTATGGTGTTAGTTGGGACAGGTTTGAGGTCAAAGAAGTTGCTGTTAGTTTCCACATTAGATGTAAGTGATGGTAGGGTGGAGTCATTCCCTGTAACTAAGGAGAAGATGGTGTTTATAAATTAGGTGCTGATTTGTGAGGCAATACTCATGCTTTGCTTATTGGTTACTGGTTATGGGGTTGGGCTTTACTTGGGTGGAGCAGGGAGTTAATTGTCTGCCAGAACCTTTTGGGATTGTTTTCATATTTGTTTTACATAGATGTATAATATGTTTTTTGTCTATTTTGAGTTGGTTTTTTTTTTGATTGCGGAGATTAATTGTCTTTTGTTTTCTGGTACTGAAACCAGGGTTTGTATCTTAGTTTTTGAAGTCTAATGGTTTCTTTTAATATCCAGGGCAGTCTCTAGTTTTTAACACGACATGTACAAGTTGATGCTAAGCTATTTAGAATATCTAGAAATGTGTCATTGAAGTATGTTATGGGCTGATTGAGTTGGAGATGATGGAGTGATGTCCAGTTACATTTATTGAGAATGTCTAAGAATGCTTCGTTGGAGAAGTTTTTGGTATTTCATACAACTTTGTAAACTATGGTTCTAGGTGGGTTGAGCTGATGATGGATTAACTAGGTAGGTCTTTGGTCACTTAAATTATTTGGATTGCATCCATAGAGATAGTTGTGAGTGGTACTGTTAATAAGTGACCAATCTAAGATAGATTCTCTTTTGCTATGTTTATCTGTTCAAGTGGGAAACTGGATAATTTGGGATTAACCATGTAGATTTATGAAGATGGAGGGGTTATCACTACTGCAAGTGTTCCAGTCTAAGTTGAAGTTGCCGGTGATAATGGTTTTGTGGGTGTAGGTTGAGGCTGTCCACACTATGAGTTCCTCAATGGCAGTGGGAGTATTGTTGGGAGGTATGTAAGTGGCTATTATGATAACATTTTTCTTTGGGTTAATTCTGAGCCATGTTACTAGAACTTCAATGTTATCATAAGAATATTTGATGGGTAGACAGTCTATGCTTAGGTTATCTTTGTAGAAGATTCCAACCCCGCCTCCCTTCTTCCTGATCCTGTCTAACCTGTGTATGCAATAACCCTGTGGGAATATGTCTGGGTCTCCTATATAGTGCTGTAGTCAATTTTCTGTTGCTATAAGAATGCCTGGTGAGTATTGTGCAATGACTGCATGCAAGTCTGTGATTTTGTTAATGAGGCTTCTAAGGTTCATGTTAAGAATGAGAAGGTCTGAGGTTTTCATGTGAGGAAGGGGTGGAATGATAGGTATGATGCCCCTGTAACAAACCTCAACATCTCTACCCCAACCTCTCTAATCCATTTCTTCCATGCCTCTAACTACCTTCAGATTGCAGCCAAATACATTGCTTGTAAACCTAGATCTCAGCTGTAATCTTAGCCACTGTTATTCAAGGGTAATAGCTGCTACCTCAGCTATTAACATACTTGCTAGTCTTTATGGCACCAATGATATAAGCATTGTACCATTTAACTAAATACTTAGTTTCATTTTGAACTATAACTGTTTACTACTATTGTTAAACAAAACCTACCTATACTTCTTGTAACTTGTAATTAAATGTTGTTTTTAATTGTTGTTTTTATCATGGAGCTTTTCTCCCCAGGCCTCTGCTGGAAAAGGACCTGTGTCCAGTCAGATTTTCCCACTCAACAAATGTAAATAAATAATGAAATAAATAAGTTATAGTATGTTGTGCAGTATGTGGCTCAGGATTGGGGTGTATACCATCACTATGGAGAATCTGTGATAATTTACATGCATGTATGTGTGACAGTTTGGAGAGTATGTGAAGGTGTTTGCTAAAGTCATTAGTGGTATTGTTGACAACTACTTGTTTGAAGTGGAAATATGCAACTGGTGTGTAATTGTAGAGTTGGGAGGAGATGGCAATGTAGGAGAGTGAGGAGTGGATGGTATTAGTATAATACAGTGTGTAGGGCTGTAGACATGTTGTATCTGTAGGTGAGTGTAGGATGTTAGTATGCCGATAGCAGTAGCATATAGAGTGTGGGCAGGAGAAAGAACATGGTGTGTATCCTTTGTTTTGGAATGTTAAGTTAGCTGGATGGTGTGATTAAAATGTAGGTAGAGAGGCGTGTTGGTGAAGTGTGGTGGAAGTGGAGTGATTAAGGACAGTTGCAATTAAGTTGTGTGAGGAAAGGAAGGAGGGTTACAAATAGTGTATTGGTTAATTAAGGTGCCATTGTTGGATGGATTTTGATTGCTGATTGGGAGAAGTTAGGGGGAGTGGTTAGTGTTTGTATAAGTCTAGGTGATTCAGAGATGGGTGGGAATGGGGGTAGAGTAGGGGAGTGGAGTGAGCCTGAGAATAACGAGGGCCCCCTCAGAGAAGAGTGCAAAGAAAAAAAATCAGCATGAGAAGTGGAAATCTTGGAGCTGTAAGGTAAGTGAAAGCAAGGAAGAGGTAGAGGCAGGAAGGTAGGAGTGTAAACAAATAGTTGCAGAAACACTACTTTTATGGCCCTGGTGTGTAAATAAAAAAACAAGGGAAGGCAAATCTATTTGGGGACAAAATACACCAAGTAAATGGTACTAGTTTTACTTTACAGGAATTCCAGTGAGGAGGCAGATTTATTTGGGACAAGATACAGCAATTATACTGTTAGTTGTGACACCTAGTGGCAAGAGAAGAAGCTATACTTGACTGGGGTGGGAGGGGAGCCTTTGCATGTGAATACACCAGCTGAAACAATATTTTAAAAATAACTAGTTTGTTTGTTTGTGTCTTTCGGCTTTTCCCGATTAGGGGTCGCCACAGCGGAACTCTGGTCCGCTAATGATTGGCAGTAGATTTTTACGTATTGGCTTGCCGAGCCTAACGCACAACCTTCAACGAAGGAAAGCCCATTCACGCATGTCGCTACACAGAATACGCTCTAACTGAGAATCGAACGTGCAACGTCTAACTGTGAGGCAACAACGCTACCGCAGCACCACCAAAAATAACTAGTAAAAGTAACAAATTTGCTATAAAAAGAATTATAAACATCCAGTCCCAATTTTTAAAAAATTACCATTAAAGGACCATATTTGCTGAAAATAAGAATTGTAAACATCCAGTCACCTATGCAGACTTTTCTGGTGGGTATCCTTATTAAACAGTGTTATTCTTGGCTTGAAAGAACTGTAGGGACATACTGTCAAAATGGATGACTTAACCTCTAGCAAAAGACCAGTCACCAGTGGCATACCACAAGGTTCTGTGCTGAGCCCCCTACTGCTCAGAATTTATTTCTCAGAAGTCCACACAAACCTGTACAGCCTGTGGCTGACCAAGTTCAGTGCCAATTGCAAATTGGGAGCAATCACTGAGTACCCCCAAAATGTTACTATATTCCAGACAGGGTTAACACAGACAAATGACTGGTGCCAAAGTCAAGAATTAAAAAATGCATTATTATTCCCTTCAGAAAAGCTGACATCCCTGCTAATTACATTATAGACAGCACCCCCTCTAAGTGTAGACCCAGTGCTATATGATCTAAATATTCAGGTTGATAGCAATCTGAACTTTGACCACCCATATCCATGGTAGTAAAGAAAAATGTATATGTGGAACATCTTATAAGTAAAGGCATCACATCTAGATCTAAGGATGTTATCATTTCATTATACTTAGCCCTCATCAGACCAATAATTGAGTACAATGCTCCCTTTTGCATGTACCTCACTAGACACCTACAACAATTAAACAGACCACAGAGGTTTCTCCCCAAGAAATTACAGGGCACACAAAACAAGTCTTACATGGAAAGGCTGAAATCTCTGTCACCCTCTTCTGTCTTCTACAGGTTGCTAAGGGGTGACCTGTACCTGGCTTACAGGACAATCTCTGTCCTGGCCCTGATGGAAATGCTACACATTCTTAAATTATATTGCAGGAGGATCACTCACTCCAGGGGTCTTAACCTAGCCTCTGACATAAACAGGCCATGCTGGAGAGACAGATACATCTCTCAGAGACTGCCACTTCTCTGGAACAAGCATCCAATTCACATGAAACAGAGGCTCTCCCTAACCCTCTTCAAACGCAAACCAGATCAATGGATGGGTGACCACAAATTCACTCTTGGGGTGGTGCCCATGTCCCTCCTTGACAAAGGAAGTCAGTATTAACTACCATAGACCTTTACTTCTGCAAACTTCACTCACATAACCACTGACAATTGGGACAACTTAGGATAGATATGACTAGGCTTGTAAGGGCCGTAGGGCCATTAGCCTTGTAAACTCCTATGAACCAGTGAACCTAATATGTAAAAATAAGCAGAGTTTCAACTAAGCTGAGGAGATCAAGGAAGTAAAAAGAGTTGCAGGAACTATTTTAATAAAAAATGAAAAATTACAAAAACACAGCCAGATGGTACAGTTGCAAAATAAAGTAAGCATACAAAATAATATTTGAAAGCAGATATCAACTATTCTGTCACAAAAAAAAGGCAAAAGTGGGATGGCTTATGAATAGCTTTCAAAGAGTCAGCAAAATTTAATTTTTGATTTATAGCTATTGAAACTGTCCTGATATATTCTTATTCAGTCCATCTCTGGGTTATTTTTATGAAAAATGTAAGGGCTAAAATTACTTTGGGAATGTAAGGCTATGTATTTTAAGATCCTCCCAGATCGATGGCTGAGTAAGTACCTATGAACTTATCAACTATGAAAAACTGGTAAGTTAGTCAGACAAATAAATTGCTGTTTTTGTCCAAAACATTCTTAGTGGTTTCTGAATAATCTGGAGCAGTAAAACAAAATGGCAAACTTGAATGTCATATATAAATAGACATAAGTATGAGCAAATAAGTAGTTGTATTGAAGAACTGTTGCAACTGTATCTCAGTATCAATAAACTTTAGTTTATCTAAAGAAAGCGTTAAACAGACATTTGGAAACAATGAAAAATATAATAGTTGGAGGAGTTTCACACACACAAAAAAATGTAAGAAAAGTAAAATTGATCCAAATGTAATAGTCCACCAGTGAAACACCACTATATCCACAACAAGAAAAGGAAAACAAGTCCGAATCACTGGTGTAAAAATAATGTAAAGTCCCCCAAATGAAAGCAAATTCCGTGATGAATACTCAAATTTTATTGTAGGTTTATTGGTTTAGCGCTTTCATCTACTCACTTTAGACTTCCTCAGAATACTGTATACTGAGACATTAAACATTTAAATATTAAAGGCCATCCAATCACTTCACCTCATCAATTAACTTCATACATATTCATGAATTAATTACCATAACTAAGTATTCATACCTTAAATTCTGAATCTAAAATATACAATGAATTGTTTAAAAACTCAGTGCTCCATTCTTAAAAAAAATCACAGTCCACTCAATGATATCAACTCGTCAAGTGACTTGCAGTGCTGGGATTGGAAATATTCCTAACGGTCAAGGTAACAATGGCGTTTCAATGGTCGGTGTTAATGGATCCTCTTATGGGATTATTGCCGAGTAGGAGAGTGTACCTAGGAATGGAATACTGACACCCGTTCCAGTTGGCAACAATTCGGAGGATGATTACACCATATTGGGGGCAAAACCAAAATGAACTGTTCCCAAGAAAATGTACTCAGTGATAGCAGGTCAGTCTCACTATGGTAACATTACCAAACCTGAAGTGTTGAACAGGGAAACTGAGACAAAAGGTACTGTTAATGGAGAATGTAGAGGTTTGGATGACATTTTAAATATCAAATATGAATTCATATTAACGGATACTACTAGACAACAAGTAGTTACAAATGGAAGTGAAAATGTATCCAACAGGACTTAAAATGAACTAATATATGACTTTGCTAAAAAACTGGGTAATATCAAAGTGGTACAAATGGATAATATGTACTTGAGGAAGTGTATTGAATGTAAGATAGTACCCATGGCTTTACGTTTTTTCAAACAACCCACGGGTATTGAAATGTCGGAAGCCAATATGAATGAATGTAACAAATTGTTTGATAATTTTGGAATGCAATTCATGGAATTTATTATTTCTTGCAATGATGGTAAATTAGGTAGGATGCTTAAAGAAGTTGATGAACTTAACGATAAAAATTTAAAAGAATTGCTCTTCCCTCAGTGGGAGGTTTTATATAATAAACAATATGAACATGTAGAAAGGAATAGTAATAAGATTTTTGACAGGAAGTGTAAAAAACTAAAAGGGACATTGAACAATATAAAATGGGTACAGCATACAGATGGAACATAAATAATACAAGGGAGTTTGTTCGGACTGATATAGAAAGGAACAGCCATCACAAAAAGCAGTTCAATGGTATAAATAGTAAAAATAACAACAATAACCAGTATTTTTTAGGAGAACAACAGGAATGGCAGAGGGAACACTGGGAAAACTACAGAAAACCGGGCAACAAGATGTGGAGGGACCTACCACTGTGTGGGGGGTGGATGGAAAAGCAATAAGTAGGTCATGTATGGAACAGGAGATAGTGCTGCGTAATAAGGTACAATTCTATATGGGGGATTTCAGTATATTTAACTATACTCAATATCAACTTGAGAAGGAGCATTTTCAGTTATTTGTGAGAGGTATGAAATGTGTTCCTAACAGGAGATTTGACATAGTTGATAATATAGAGGAATTTAAATTATTCCTGAGGAAATTGAACTTAGAATTATTCTTTAATAATGACAGGAAAGTCATTAAGAATTCAGACTTAAAAAAGAAAAGCCAATTCACTCCCCCACTGAATAATACACTCGCAGCATATGAGAAAGTAGTGATAGATGAAATGTATAAGTATCAGGACAAGATTAAAAAAGCTAGAACCCACTATAATCTTAGAAAAAGGGAACAATATATATACTCACAGATATATGTAATAATCAAAAGATGCAGATTATGACCCCCGACAAAGGTGGGGGTATAGTGTTATATGACACTAATGAGTACATTCATAAAATGTTTGATATTTTAAATAATACAGGGAATTATGAAATGTCATCTATTAATCAAATTAATATAGCACACAGGAGAATAAATTTATATTTGGAAGAGTACCTTTTAGGGAAATGGATTGATAAAAATACATATGAGTTCTTAAGGGTAGAAAACCCAGTGTTAGCGACTATTGTGGGAATCCCCAAAATACACAAGAACATGGAGGACGCCCCTTTTCAGCCTATAATATCGAGTAGTAGGAGTAAAACCTTTCCCTTTGGCAAGGTAATTGATAAATGGTTAAAACCTATATATGACAATGTCCCACATATAATAAAAGACTCTTGGGATTTCCTTAGTCATATTAAATCCCAATTATGGAATCAAAATAATATTTTTCTTAAAATAGATGCAATGGATTTATATTCCAGTATTCCCAAAGACGATGGTGTAAATAGATTTATTAATAGTATACAAAGATATACAAACCTTGAATGGGATAAAGTTAGTCTATTGGAGAAATTTATGAGTATAGTGTTAGACAATAACTATATATATATATATATATATATATATATATATATATTACGAAGGAGAATATTATAAACAAATAAAAGGAGTAGCCATGGGGGTGGCCTTTGCCCCCATATTCAAACCTTGTTTTATTAGATTGGGAGATGGAACACATACGCAATAAATGTGAGTGGTACTAGTTAATAAGTTGTTATGTTAGGTTTTTGGACGATATATTTATTTTATGGACTGCTACAGAGGATGATATAGCTAATTTTGTGGAATATCTCAATAGATCTAGTACTTATTTAAAATTTACACATAATTTTAATAGTAAAGGAATTGCGTATCTTGACACATATGTTTATACAGAGGGAGATGGTTTTAAATCCAAAATTTATAGAAAAGAGACCTTCAGTAACTCACATCTTGAACAGTCCAGTAACCATCCTAGAAGTCAGAAGTGAAGCATTATAAAGGGACAATGCATTAGAATAGCACGAATGACTTTGGGTCATAGGGAAATGGAAAAAGAGATTGAGAACATTGGAAATATATTTAGGATGAGCGGATACCCCAACAAACTTAATAATGATACAACAAGATATGTCATTAAAGAATGGGAGAAAAAATACCCACCTTTATTAGGGGCTGACATGGATTATAAAAAGAGCTCCATTAGTATAATAGGCACGGAGGAGGTTATGAAATTTAATAAAGCTTGCATTTTACAATGTAACCCCTCAGTTCAGGACAAAAAACATATTATAAATATTAATTGGAATATATTGAGATGTGATGAAGGAGTTCACAACAAATTAGGAGATAAACCCCATTTCATGTATAAAACAGGACCTAATATAAAAATGAAGATAGAAAATAGTGTTTTATTGAGGGATATACATAGACACAGGATAGAAGGTACTAGTAAATGTGGACACTGCAATCAGTGTTTTGCAGTGAGAGAAGACCATACTATTACTTTGGGGAATGTTAATAAAACAATTATTAGATTCAAGAAAGGTAACTGTCAAACCCAACTTGTGGTCTGTCTAGCCACATGTACCAGATGTCCTAGTTTTTATGTAGGAAAAACAAATAGACGACTAAGATTAACGCATTCTAATATAACAAAGTTGAATGTATCACACATTTCACTACATTCCAGATGCCTAAATAATGTGTTGTTTATATCTTTCTTTCGGATACACTTTGTAGTGTATACAAAAGAAAGATATAAACAACACATTATTTAGACATCTGGAAGGTAGTGAAATGTGTGATACATTCAAGTTTGTTATATTAGAATGTGTTAAGGTGAACCCTAGAGGTGATAATATTAAAGATAAACTAGGGGAGAGGGAGGTGAAATGGTAGATTTTGTTAAATGCAACCACCCCACCTGGAATAAATGAATGTATTCCCGTGAAACCATTATTAAGTAGTTGAAGTGCATGTATGCCTTAGGAAATAATTATTTATTATTTATTACATATATAGTCATGTTTTACATAAATGTGTTTTTTACATTAAATGTAACTCAGAAGTAGTAAACCCATGATATAAAATGACAAACGTAGTTACTTTGTATACTGCATTCATACACATTCATATACACAAATACAGATATTTCATTGTTTTAATTATATTTGAAAATTTTGAAATGTTTCATATATATATATATATATATATATATATATATTTATATTTAATTGTGTATTTAACATTGTTTTATATATATATTTTTTAAAGAATGGAGCATTGAGTTTTTAAACAACTCATTGTATATTTTAGATTTGGAATTTAAGATATGAATACGTAGTTATGGTAATTAATTCATGAATATTTATGAAGTTAATTGATGAGGTGAAGTGATTGGATGGCCTTTAATATTTAAATGGTTAATGTCTCAGTATACAGTGTTCTGAGGAAGTCTACAGTGAGTAGATGAAAGCGCTAAACCAATAAACCTACAATAAAATTTGAGTATTCATCATGGAATTTGCTTTCATTTGGGGGACTTGACATCGTTTTTACACCAGTGATTCAGACTTGTTTTCCTTTTCTTGTTGTGGAAAAAGTAAAAATGAAAAGGAAGCTTGTCTTACTAGTGTTGAGTGAGCTGAGGAAAGTACAAAGTGAACTGATCTAAGAGCTTGAATGACAAAACAATTCAGTTGCAGATTCAAGCACAACTTGCATGTTTCTAGAATGACATAGTTAAAATATTGCATGGATGTGCAAACACTGATGATGCAATTCTTAAATTAGAACCAAAGTACCAATATCAACAAAAAGAAAATGTGTTGCTAAAGGCATAAATCCAAGAAACTGACAACACAACTATGAACTGCATATTACATTGTATTTATGAGTTTGGGGGCATATTACACTATTTCATGAAATACTTAAAAAGGGGCTAGCACCATTGCAAGTTTAAATGTGAAGAGACTCAAATTGAGAATAGACAATCTGAAAGAAAAAGGAAATTAATTGGAGCTCTGTTACTGAGCTATAGAAAGAAAAATGAATATTGTGTTTCAACAGGAATGAAAAGTATGATGGTCTGCTTTCTGGATACAACAATTTGAACAAGAATTGTAACAAATGTATGGAGATAAAACTACTTTACAAGCATTAAGAAGAAAATGGAAAAACAAAATAGGAAAACAAAACAGTTGCTTCACATGCTGAGTCTATGTGATCAGAGTCTTTGTGATTTGTGTTCCTCGTGTCAAAAATTGGATGATTTGTTGATAGATTCATAGGTTCATAGGTAGGTACTAGGTTATTGGCCCTAAGGCATAACTAAGCCTAGCCAAAAAATGTTGTGCTATTGCCTCCCTCCCAAGTCATTTAGTTACCTGCGGCCCTGTTGAGCAGGGTCACAGAAGTGATTCCCGGGGTGAATTTCCTGTTTCCCATCCATTCATCAAGATTTTTATTGAAGAGTGCTGACAAGGAGCATATATGGGGTCTTTATTCCAGAGCAAGGGGAGTCTCTGGGACACAAATCTGTCCCTCCAACATGTCCTGTTTATTGATGATATCAGGTTTATGTCACTTGAGCGTGGAGCTCTGCTGGTTTGGATTTTTCTTAGGTGGAGCATTTCTAGCAATTTAGGGTTTTACATAGCCTTGTATGTCAGGCAGAGATTGCCTCTGAGTAGCCGGTATACGACAGAGTACAGTCTGAGTTTTTTAGCCTCATGGTGTAGGGCATCTGTTTAAGACCTGTTATCCTCTTTGTGAGGTACTTTTGAGGCCTCTCCAGTTGTTGCAGATGTCTTGTTAGGTACATCCCGAATGGGGCATTATATTCAATAATGGGTCTGAGTGATGAGTAAAGGGGAACAATAACTTCCTTATTCCTAGATGCAAACCCCTTTGTGATAAGGTGGGCCATGTAGAAGGATTTTCTAACCACTTTGGCAATGTGGTTGTTGAAGGAGAGGTTACTATCTACCTGAGTCCCTAGGTCTTTTATCACACTCTCTGTGATAAGTGGGCTGCCACCTATGTTGTAGTTCATAGGTACTTGGTTTTTCCCAAAGGGAATAACAATGCACTTTTTGACATTTAGTTTGAGGCCATGGTTTTGGCACCGTGTATCTGTATCCGTAAGACCCTTTTGAAGGATGTCTACATCAGTAGGAGTCTCGATTATGGCACCCAGTTTGCAGTCATCTGCGAACTTTGTGAGCCATAGTCCCTCTGTGTTTGCTTGTACCTCAGAGAAATTGATACCAAACAGGAGGGGTCCCAAGACTGAGCCCTGTGGTACACCACTAGTCACAGATTTGGAGTCTGATCTAGTGTTTCCTATTCTCACTGAATAGGTTCTATCTGCGAGCCAGTTAGCATCCCATCTTGTAACATAGGGGTTTATATTTAGGTGGGTGAGTTTGTCTATAATTCCCGAGTGGGGAATGGTATCAAAGGCCTTTGCAAGATAAAGGTATGTTATGTGAACCACCTTTCCCTCATCTATTGCTTTAGTGACCATTTTAAAGAAGTCAACCAGATTTAGGAGACATGACCTTCCCTTTATGAACCCAAACTGGGTGATGTCTAGGGTTTGTAGGTTCCCAATGTCATTGTTTATGAGTTCCATGATGATGTGCTCCATGGCCTTGCAGAAGAGACTCATCAGGCTGATGGGACAGTAGTTCCTGGGGTCAGTGGTTGCACCTCCTTTATGGAGTGGGATGACTGTTGCCATGCGCCACTCTGTGGGCACATAGCCTGACGTGAGGCTGTTGTTAAACATGGTATTAAGGTGAGGGGTTAATTAATTTTGGAGCTCATGTAGCATGCAGCCTGGGATGCTGTCTGGTCCCATGGAAGCTGTGTTTCTTGCCTTGGAGAGTGCTGTTCTCACCTGGGTGTCTATGATTTTAGGGGCAGCACAATCTTCTGGTATGGATATGAGCCCTTTGGGGGGAGAGGGTGGGGTGAAGTTTGCACTGAACCTATCTGCCAATATATTGGCGATATCAGTTGATTCCATGAATTTTGAACCATTATGCTGCAGCTCAGAGCAGATCTGAGAGTTGCTATTAAGGTTTTTGACATAGCTAAAAAGTGCTTTGTGATTGTCTTTGGTGTCTGTTGCGATTTTTCTTTCAAAGCTCACCTTAGAGTTTTTTATGAGGTTCTTAGTTTTTTTGCTAAGGTTGGTCAGGGAGCCCCTCCATTCCTGGGTTTTTACTTTTTATTGCAGTAATTTCTTCCTTCTATTATAGAGCTTGTTTATGGCTGGGGTCCACCAGACTGGTTTCCTCTTTTTGGAGGAGTGGGTCTTGGTCTTGTTCGGGATAGCACAATCCATGCACTTATGTAGGTGCTTGCAGAGTGCCTTTGTGTAGGATATAGCAGATTCAGTCATATTGACATTCTGCTTGGGAGTAACGAAGTTTGCCACCTCTGTCCTGAGTAGCATAAAGTACGCTTTGGAGAAGTTTTTCACCATGTTTTCTTTTGGGATGGAGGATGGGGGTGGTATATGGATATCTAGGGTGATGAGTTTATGGTCAGATCTGACCAATGAGGAATTTACCGCAGGTATGGAGCATTTGTCCCCCATGTTTGTGATGACCAGGTTAAGTATATTTTTACCTCTTGTGGGGGTGTTTACAAGCTGTTTCCAGGCTACAACTCATACCACACATTTCAGCATGGAAGCGCTGAGCAAAGGTATTAGTACTTTCGTAGTTTTCCCAATTGATGTTTGGGTAATTGAAGTCACCTAGTATAAGGTTGTTTGGTTGCACTCTCATTTTTTCCAATACCTCGAGGAAAGCAGCGTGAGTGTGCTGGGGCAGGAAAGGTGATCTGTAGCATGCTACAATCTATATTGCAGTTTTGCCCATTGTCAGTTGCACTTGGATGATCTCCGAGACATCATACTTTGCAACTAGTCTGGAGCTGTGGTTATTCTTGATGAATATGGATACGCCTCCTCCCTTTGTATTTCGATCCAGGTTTTGCGTCCGAAATGTGTGGTATGAGTTGTAGCCTGGAATCGCTGGGGTGCTCTCTTGAGCCTTGAACCAGGTCTCAGTTGCTGCACAAATATTGATGTTCTCCATGTTGAGAAGTGCTTCAAGAGAGTGCATTTTGAGGTTTAAACTCCCGGCGTTTTGTAGCATGACCCTCAGTTTATTATTGCTAGTACTTGTTATAGTGGTGGATTTGCTTTTTTGAGCCTTGCCTAAAAAAGGCACTATGGGGGTGGCAAGAGCCTTTCCCAGTATCCTGAATCCTAGGGGTGACAGGTGCAAGCCATCTCTGGCAAAGCATCAAGGCTTGTCAAGCATGTCATCACAGGCAGACAGATACTGGATCCCCTTTGAATGACACCAAAAACTTAGCCAATTGTTGAAATTTATCATTTTTTCCTTGTACTGTGGTATCATACTTGGCGAGGGTAAGATGCTACTCAGGGCTAGGGTCATACTTGCCTTAATTAAATAATCAGAGAGTTCTTCTATGTCCCTTTTCATCTAGTTTAGGGAGGTACATCTCAGGTCATTCACACCAACATGGACAATAACAGACTCATATTTGTACTTGTTGTGGAGTGACCTGATTGCGTGGGTAATGTGGTAAATTCTGGTGCCCGACAAGCAACTGACAGTGACTTTCTCTTTATCCAGCCTGGTGAGAGGGACATTGGTGTGCCTGACTATTGAGTCACCTATTACAAGTGTGTTAGGTATGGTGTTTTGCCTTAGGGGCTGTGCAGCACTTTGGTTTTTGTGGTTATGTGATGATTGCAGTGTGTTTGTGGGTGTAGGTTCCTTGCGTGTCTGCTTTGGAGGTCTCTGTTGTTTCTGCAGATTTTTATTTAGAGCCTTTTTGTATCTATGTGTGAGATCAGTTGCATGTATGGTGGGTCTGTGTTTAGTAAGTGGTATGCTGCAGGTTGGTACCTTCTCCTCTTGACTGTCAGTTCCAGTCCTGATTGGAGAGAGCTTTGCCTCAAGTTTAGTTATTTAAGTGCATCTCTTGCAGATTTTGGTGTATTGTGGTAGGAGGAGACGGTTGTCTGTGTACATGAGGCAGTTGTGACATTGCCTCAGGATGCCCAAATTCATCAGGTGCACAGGAAAACACACAGGGAGCTGGCTCTTGGACATTCCTGAAATGGGTTAAGGAACTTATTCCTGTTTTTCTGGTGGGGAGAGTAATTTGACTGGTCGCTACAGACAACTGTTGGGGATCGAGTACTATAGCTTATTTAGTGCTTCTGATTCTTTTGTGCCAAGTGCTAGTCTAAAAGCACTGATTTCACTGCTAAATCTGGAAGAACTGGCTAGTACCAAGGGAAAAACCGAAGAGCAGACTCAGTGGAGCCGGGGATAGCCTAACCCCAGCTAACCACCTCTGTGTGATGCGCAAAACCGCCAAATGTGTTTTTTTTATATCAGAAAGATTAAAGAGATATAAATTTTGCCCAAGATGGCCAATACAACTATAGTTTCAGAGCAGAAACCACTCCTTCAAGGACAGGTAGGCTGTTCAGAGCTCCCCACTCTCACTGGTGAACAAATAAACTTCCTTTTTGCCCAAGTAAGGTATGGTCAACACATAAGCTTAAACACAGTCCAGGTATCAGCAGGTATCTGAAACTGGACATTTTTAGCTTAGTAAGGCAGGAAAAGAGCAAGATTTTTTTTTTCAGGAAGACAGTAGAAACAGGTGAAAAAAAACATTTACAATGCAGGAATGGCTGTCACACATGAGTGGGATGCCAGAGACAATTAAAAAATACAATTTACAGCAAAAACAAATTATTAAAAGTGCAGGCACAAGTAAATGCAATTTTCAGTATAAAGTGAGTGTTTTGAGAAGCAATAAATGCCAGAAAACAAGCGTTTAGGCGGAAATAGCAATAAGCAACAAGAAAAACAAAAAAAAGATACTTAAACACTCCAAAGTCTCTCTCCTTTTGTCTTTCTGGTGATGTAGGTCTCTGTAGGAAACCTGGGTAGGATCTGCTGAGCTTATACAGATACAAAAATCTCACAAATGCGGTTTTTATATCAGAAAGATTAAAGTGATAAAAATTAGCCCAAAATGGCTAATAAAACTACAGTTTCTGAGCAGAAACCACAATAAATGCCAGAAAATGAGAGTTTAGGCAGAAATAGCAATAAGCAATCAAGAAAAAACAAAAATGGTACTTAAACACTCCAAAGTTTACTATTGTAAGAAGTAAATATAGACTCGATGATTGCACTTGTGCAATTGGAATGGCTTGGAGAACTGTTGTTTCATATATTAATGACTGGACTGATAAACTAAATAATCTTAAGCATAGAACAAATAGAACACATTTAGGAAATGATGCATCAATTTTTTACAAAGATTATTCAACCCCTATGAAACAAGATGATACCCCTGGCACCTTTGGAATCCTGGATGGAGGTATTCAGCAATCTGAGGATCCCATTTGTTTAAAAGGAAACAAAAAAAAATAAAGAAAATATTCACAACAAATAACAAAGAAGAAAAAGAAACTGAAGAGAATATGTAGTAAAAAGGACACAGCTTTGTTATGTAACACACAGGTTACAGGGGATGATGATATGTTTATATCTTTAAACCTTCCGTTTAGAGAAAAAGGCATCATTTTTCCAATGGAGAAGTCAGAAAAAAGAGGCATGGGGCAGGTAAAAAGGAAGAAATTAAAACTGAATGTGGAAGGATTGAAGAACATTACTGTAAGAAAAAAGAAGAGCAAGACAGATGTTGCCTACATGGCTCAAGCTGTGGATTTACAAACCAGCTGGATGAGAATTTAATACACAATGAAAACAGTGGGATTAATAAGACTAATAGTGATGAAACTCTATCCTTCGTAGCAGTTGATAGAGCAAATATTACTGTATTAGAAGCTGAAGATTCTTTGGAGCTGGCCAGCAAAGATATTCTTGTAATTGGAGATTCAATTATTAGAGGAGCTGCTACTTATATTTGCAGAGATGATAATGAACATCAGATCTTGTTACGCTTGCCAGGAGCAAGAATAGAAGCTGTGAGACAAGCCTTGGAATGCCTTAATGTAAAGAAGTACAGATCTGTTTTTACTCATGTTGGTACAAATGATGTCACCCACAAAGATGATATGACTGTTAGTAGGGAACTGACAACCCTCTTAGATAGTATAGCTTGTACTGGTGTTAGGAGGTATTTTTCACAAATCACCTATAGGAAGGATAGTCAGGTCACTGTGAATGAAAAGATTTTTTGGGTAAATACCTACATGGATAAAAATGTCCTGCTTTAAAAAATGGAATGGTGTAGAGCATCCAGTCCTAGTTTTGGGCACACGTGTTCAGCCAGGATAGTGTACATTTGCCAAGATCAGGGAAGACAATTTTTGCAGGAGATATTTTGCAGTATTTGACAAACAGTAGGCAGGATTTTTGCCAGGTTGAAAATTTAATAGATCACAGATAGCAAATTTGATGCATCTCTGATGGTTATTAATGCTTGGAGCATTAATAATATTTTTTTTTTATTGGAAAATTTGTGACGTTCCCACAGGATTGATGTTGTTATTGTTTGTGAAACATGGTTAAAGAGCAATGACTGGAAACCAGTTCTGTCAGGGTATAAATGTTTTTACTGTAACAGACATTCTAACAAAAAAATCAGGTGGAGGTGCCATGATAGGGATTAAAGATAGCTATGAAACCTGTGATTATTACATGTTCAATGATAATACCAGTACTATAGATTGTGTAACTGTAACAATAAACCCTGGAACATATAACAATTGTTGGAGTGTATAGGTCACCAATATCAAGTGCAGATGACCTATAGGAATTCATACATTTCTTGCATGAAACACAGGAGGGAAGAATTTTATTAGCTGGGGACTTAAATTTACTAGAAACAGACTGGTATAATATTGATTCAACAAAGTCAGTAAGGAAATTATTCACAGCGTATATTCAGGAGCGAGAATTGCTTCAGATTGTGAAAAACCTACCAGGGGATGAAACATACTAGACATCGGTTGTGTTCTCAAAGAAATTACTGTAGCTTCTAACTGAATGGAAGAAGAGAGGTCGAACTACAACTTTGAAAACCAAAATAAATAAGCTGGACAAACAGATTATGCATAGTGTGAAACAAGATCAAGAAAAAGTTGAAGAAAATTTATATAAATATATTGAGCATAACAGGAAACCCTTTTATAGACACATAAGATGTGGAAGGAGTAAAGATACACAAACTGATAAACTGTGTGCAGATTCTAAAATTTATTCTCCAACACAACAGATTATAGATATATTTACAAAATCTTATGCAAAACAGTTTGGCTCCACATAAGGAGTGATGAGATGTCCTAGTGACATACAGATAACCCAGATACTGAAATGAAATTAGATTATATCGAAAAAGAACTGCACAAACTGAATCCAAACAAAGTGCAGGGAGGAGAAGGAATTAGTAACAATGACCTGAGAACACTTCAGCAAGAACTTACAGTACCATTATATCTATTACTCACTAGCTCATATAAACATGGCGGTATTCCTCAAGGTTGGAGACATGCGTTTATTAGGCCTGTGTTTAAGGGAAAGGGGAGGAGGACAAAACCTGAGTCATACAGACCCTTAAGTCTACATTCATGTTGTGGAAAAATAACAGAGAAGGTAATATTGGATAAGGTATTGTCAGAACTGGATAGATTTGTACTTGAAACCATATATCAGCATGCATATGGTGAAAACATATCTATTACCACCTGTAATATGATGTTCTATAACAATATAATAACAGCTATGAATGAAACATTGTGTTGTGTTGTAATTCATATAGACTTGTCTTCAGCATCTGACAGGTCATATACAAAACACTGATCAGTAAATTAGAACAACTAGGTATTGATGTACTCTTGATAAGATGGATAGCTGCATGGCTTACAAACAGGACATGGCAAGTATCATACAGCTACTGGATAGGTGAAATCCTTGGTTACAGTCAAGGTGTCCCATAGGGCTCTGTCCTAGGCCCTTACTTGTTTAGATTGTATCTTTCAGACCTAACTTTTTCTTCTGAGGTGTTCTACAGTCTATATGCAGATGACCTGAAATTGGGTAAATTGATTACATGTGTTACAGATAAGGCATGTCTGCAAAATAACTTGACTAAATTGACCATTTGAGCACAGGAGACTAATATGCTGATAAATACATCAGAAACTAAGCATGTAAGATTTGAGAGACATACATTAAAAGGTGAATATTTAATACAGTGCACAGGGATTGACACTGTAAACTCATTTAAGGACCTGGGTATATGGGTAGATTCAGCTATGCGTTTTTCTAATCATGAGAGCCAATTGGTTAATGATAGTTATAGAACTAGATTTATAAAGTCTAGGAAATCAAAAATAATTAAGTCAGTGTTTCTTAGTTACATTAGATGCAAACTTGAGTATGGAATAACAATATGACAACCCTATGGGAAAACAAGCATGAATAAACTGGAACGAGTACAGAGAAAATATACCAGGGGCACCCATGGATGTGAAAATTTAAGTTATTATGAAAGAATAAAATATCTAAACTTGTACAGTGTCTCTTACAGATATCTAAGAGGAGATCATATTCAAGTATATAGGGTATTTAGAGAAAGTTACCTCTAGGAATGTTTGGGGTTAACAAAAAGTACTAGAGAATCATCAGATAACCTATGTAGAGGATTCTATAATAATGAGACATGTACAAATTGGCTCTCTTGCCGAGTAGCTGATGCATGGAACAGAGTACTAAATTGCATTAAAGCAAGAACTAGCTTAGATATTTTTAAGAACAGCTTGGACACTTATTATGGGAACAAGTGTTTTGGTATATTAGCAAGCTAGAAGGGCATTAATGTCCATGCTTGAAATATTTGCATTTATGTATGTGCATATACAAGAAAGTTAAAACCTGAAATCAGTTAATAATAAAGACAAACTATACAGTGCTCAAAGGGCATCAATTCTGCTTAATAAAATGATCATCTCTGAAATGCAAATAGTAAGGGGAACCACAAAATTACTAAAACAGAACAAGAAATGAAAGAACTACAATAGTTTTGCTAAAAAGGTAGCTAGCTAGCCACTCATTCTGTGGACCTATGTTCATCTGTGGTGACCCCTAACGGGAGCAGCCAAAGGGAGAAGAAGAAGAAAGTGTGTAACTTAAGAATTTCTCTTTTATTGAGTTTATTTAAACGTTTAGACCACCAGGGTAGCTTTTCTTAAACTTTCCATTATATTTGTCTCTAGTAGGGGTGAACAAGTCTTGACACTTAACTATGTGGGAGTAATACTTTTTATAAGTAGCAGCTGTGTCATTTTGAGATCTGGTGAAGTTTTAAGTTAATTTGGATTGTTCATCATAGAGACTTAGGAGGTATGTCTTCTTGAAATCTTTGAATTCAGAATTATTGACTGTATGGTTTTAGATATTTTGAAAGAACTTACAAGTTTATGGTCAGATTAAACAAGGGTGGACAATATGGTATTGTGGTCCATATGTTGGCTATATTAGTTTGGACCAGGTCCTCTAGCTGGATGGGTAAGTGTCTGCTCCGGAGAATTTTTATTTATTATAGTTAAGAATCCCTGGGTATACATAAATGTGTAAGTGCTCCAGTACTTGAAGATAGTTGAAATTTCCCATTGTAATGTGGATTTTGATAATAGCGAATTTATCAGGTACATTTAGGAATCTTAAATGGACATGCGGGGATAAGGAAAGGCTCCTGTAACAGACCACAAGTTGATAGTCTGTCTTATTCAGGGTAAGTCAGAGCTCATTGAGTTATTTTCATGGGTCTCTGGGAATCTGGCTAGAGGTGATATAGTCCATGACAGACAGGGAGGGAAAAAACAATGCAGCTTCCTTCAAGCCTGAAGTCATTGTAGGCACAAAACCCAGGTATATAGACATGTTACGTTAACACTGAACCAAGTATCCACAGCCATACAAATATTTATGTGCTTAAGTTGCAAGAGAGCCCCAGGATCGGGCAATTTCTTGTTAAGACTTCTGGTATTGAGTAGATCCACCTTGATACGGTCCATTTCACAACTTGAAATGGTTATATTGATTGGGATATCTATTATCTAGGCTACAATAAAAAAAACACTATATGGACAGCAATGGTTTTAGCCAATAAGTAGAGACAATGGAATAAGAAATGCAAAAATCCTTGGTGAAGCAAGATGGACTGTCAATCATCTCATTTCATCTTGTGAAAACACATGACTGTACATTCCTAGAATGATGCTAACTACTAAGCCAATGGCTGAAGCCACTCTTTAGCTTTTCGTCCATTTCATTTAATGGTCAGATCAGTATTTTAAGAGCAAAATAAATAAATAAATAACAGAAGCTCAAAGAATGCCCTTTGCACTAATATTGAGATTCAGAAAAGGGCTCAATCCTCATGATAGTACACCTACTTTCAAATATTCTTATAAAATAGTCCTATAAGCTATATGCACACGTCAATGACTAAACATATTACTCAAGACTGAAACGTTGCACTTATTTTTTCTATTGAGTAACAATTGAATAAAACAATGTAGCAAGAATAAGTAAAAACGGAAACATCATGTAACAAAAACTCACAACAATATAAATTATGTCTCATTCATTACACTTGCAATCAATATATCCTTATAGGAACAATATGCATACAATTTATTTACTGAATTGTAACTCTATTTTCAGACTTATGCACCTTATTTACTATCCATAGGATTCAGAAAGAAGCTCACCACTTACAATATTTACCTATCACATGGAAGTCAATTGTCACAATAGTGATAAAATGTGATTCAGAGACTGCTCTGGCCACAATGTCTTGAAATAACAGTGTAGATAAAACAGTGCTATTACACCTCAGAGCAGTGGTGATCTGCTTAGTGGATGGTGGATTCACATGCAGACACATGCAGACATACACAAACACATACACACAAATGGATGCAGCCATCAAACAACAAACCTTTTCCTACGTGATCACAGTCACTGATAAACTCATCCTTTCAGTCACATTAATACTAATACACAAATATGTATACACACACACGGACACACACACACACACACACACACACACACACACACACACACACACACACACACACACACACAAACACAAACACACCTTCATGAAGCTTCATTCATGCCCCTGCAGACACACATGCACACACCCATACACAGACTAACACATGCATCTACCCCAACATTGTTGTTGAAATTACCTGCATCACAACTCTTTCTGTATGAGTAAATAAGTGTTCACGTTTTCCTCTAATTGTGATCATTTATGCTACAGAAGAATTCTATGAATTCTATGGTAGATCACATGGCTACTTAGCATTGGCCACTCCCTTTGAATGCTGCATTATCATGCAGCTCTGCCCATGAGACCTCAGCAGTAGTGCCATCTAAGGATGAGGAAGGCTTACCATGAGGGGAAAAATGTCCCATGTTAAGACGTCCACCTCATGGTAAGTCTTTCTGAATCCCAGCGTACATGTTACAAGACCAAAAGGTTTCTTATTCTAGAAGAAGTGATTGCCCTGCCATATGTTAGTGCTGCCTACTGCATTATACTGTCAGTGACTGCAATGTCAAGTGATTCAGAAAACTGCAAAAAAGAAGCAATAACACCCCACCCACCAAATGTAAAGATCTGTGCCAGCGAAACACGTCAAGCATTAGTCTTTTCCCCAACACAATAACAGACAAACCTAAGTAAAAACTATATAAATAGCATCCCAAAGTTTTTGTTCTCTTATTTGCCATTGATTTAAAATGGCAATATTCCAAATGTAGGATTTCTTGCAGGATTTCTTCAACAATCTTCAGGGACACTGACAATATAGTTGTTTCTCAAGACTACTTCTTGAATAGTATCTAGCTGCAAAATATGTCTTGTTCCACTTTTAAATATCTGCTAGAAAGATTGAATATGTATTTTTCAAACTTTTGATCAGTCAGAGCAGTCACATCAGTGAGTCACAGATGACATGTGAAAAATGTATCAGTTCAAAGCTCCTTAACAGACTGAATTGGCACAGACTGGATTTCTCATTAATGATCTCATTTCTTTTCATACAGCAATAAATGTGTCAGATGTTGATTTCTTATGCTGGTCTTAATCATTGGCAGATAATATGACTAACACAAAAATTATAAACAGAGATGACAAAAGCAGGTACAGATGTGGGACAGAGATAAAGATGTGCAAACCATGCGAAACAAATATATGCTATATCTGCATCTACTTAAAATAGTCAAACTCTAACATATCTAAACACAAAATATATATAAAATCTATTTAATCTCAAAAATATCTAAACACAAATATCAACAAAAGTGAAGTTCTTTAGGGAAGGGTTCATGGCCTTTTCCCATTGTGCAATCCTGGAGTTGGTATATATATTTAGCAGGGGGTCTGGGGAGTGCAGTGGGTCGTCCCTCCTGCAAAAATAAAAAATATTGGTTTTGGATCGGGACAGTTTTATTTATATACATACAGACAGCTATATATATATATATATATATATATATATATATATATATATATATATATAAATGGATTCACTTCAGAAGCCTGAATGATCACAAGCCTGAATTGCTTAAGCTGGAAGACGAAAAGCCTGAAATTTCGTAAGCCTGAAAACTTAAAAGCCTGAATCCCATAAGACTGAAAACAGATAGGATACATATACTGACTGAAGACAACACAAAACATATTATATTCCACCAAATATAATCAGGAGGGCAAGCGCCCCTGCACTCCCCATATGGGGGTGTGTGCCCCCCACACACCTTCACTACACTAAAGTACAATCTCGGAGTTGATATATTTAATTAGCAGGGGGTGTGGTCCCCCTGCCCATACTTGGTGAAAAATGCTATCCTTTGTCTTGTATGTTTTTCTTGTGTGTCATTTTTTGTGTTCTGTATATTTTCAGTCTTATGGGATTCAGGATTTTGAGTTTTCAGGCTTATGTAATTCCAGGCATTTAGTCTTCCGGCTTATGCAATTCAGGCTTGTGATCATTCAGGCTTCTGAAGTGAAACCGTATATATATATATATATATATATATATATATATATATATATATATATATATATATATATGGGTCTACCTGATTACACCGACATGTGAAAACACCGACAACGAAATCACTGACACCACAAAACCGAAAGTTCAAAAACACGAAATGTCACATGCCCGACAAACCACAATCCCAACAATCAGCAAAAAAAAACAAATCCCCTGTCCAAAAAGCACACACACAACACAAGCACACCAAAAACCTTCCAAACCTACACTAAACCTTACATAAACAACTATCTATGCACTAACCTTAACCCAAACCCTAACCATAATGTGCACCACTATCATACACTCACCTAACCCGCGCCCTAACCCTAACCCACTTAATCCACCCCTAACCCTAACCCCAGACTTATCTTAATATGTCAGTGTTCTCAGCGTCGGGATTTTCAACTGTCGATCATCTCCGTTGTCAATCTTTCGGTGTTGGTGTTCTCGTCGTTGGTGTTTTGCAGTTTTGGCATTATCAGGTAGACCCATACATATATATATATATATATATATATATATATATATATATATATATATATATATATATATATATATATATATGTATATATCTATAGCATGTGTTTATGTGTGTGCATGTGTGTGTCTATGTATGCGTATGTATATATATATATATATATATATATATATATATATTCACTTCAGTATACTGAAATACTGAAATATCGAATGTTATATGGCCGAGATCATATTATCGGAATTTTAGTACTTCGAAATACTGAAGTGGTGCAAAAAAAAAACAAACAAACAATAAACACAACATTTCTGCACCTCTCGCACACCCTCTACTTAAATATACCAACTCCGAGATTGCACTACAGTGGAGGAAAGGGAAATCTCTCATCCTGCGCCATATGCGCAGAACGGGAGATTTGCTGTGTCCCCACTCTCATGCAATCAATGGAACGGTATATTTAAGGGATGGGGGGGGGGTGCATGTTGGCTTGCCTACCTGCAGAAAAGTTGTGTTTATTGTTTTTTTTTTTTTTTTGCACCACTTCAGTATTTCGAAATACTGAAATTTCGATAAAATGGTCTTGGTATTTCAGTATTTCGATATACTGAAGTGAAACCATATATATACATATACACGTTTGCCATCAAAATTTCGAAGGCTCATTCTCAAAGTATGGACGAAAGTACGTTTTAAAAGTTTTACAATACTGAACTAGAATAATATAGTAATATGAAATCATAATAATGAATGTAATACTTAATTTGTTATTATGAGTTCAGCATTGTGAATGGAGATTATGGTACAGTGAATATCGGGAAATCTGACCATTTTCTCACTGTAGTGTGATCTCAGAGTGAGTTGGTATATATAATTTGCAGAGGTGTGAGGGGTGCAGAGGGGGCTTGCCCCCTTGCTAAAGCATAAACAGACAGAGTTTCAAAACCAGAAGTCTGGCATGTTGAATGTTGAACTTCGTGTTTCTGATGGTCAACATTTAGGCTAGATTTTGTTTCTTTTTTCAGCATTATAATTCTGTGTTTTGATTACAAAATGTTTTGGCTTCATTATTTTGATGGTAAACTATATATACACATATATATATATATATATATATATATATATATATATATATATATATATATATATATATATATATATATATATATATATATATATATATATATATATTTATATATATAAAATGGTAAAGCTGTCCTATGATGAATATACTTACAGACACATAGAATAAGTATTACACTGTTGTTACTTTAGGTTAATCAGCCTTCACCTCATGTAGTTCATGTGTATATGATATATTTTAAAATATAAAATGTATTACAGATAGCACTGTATATCACGGGGAATATATATTTATTTAGACGTGAGCTGACAGTAACTTCAGCCGGGCATCTTGCAGCACACTTATGTGTGGTACCTTGAAAGGTTCATGGAAAAAATATTTTTAATAATGTGCATAAATTAGAAACATTACCAAAACTTCAGAGCTATGCCTTTCATACATGGAGACATTCTGCATAATCTTTACATTCTCATGTACAAAGATATATAAGATTACAGCCGTGTCTCTGAACATAATCAAGTTTTTTTTTTATCTTGAAAAAAGGATGTCAAGAAATTCACTTCCAGAGTGGAATTAAAAAAACCTGAAGAGGTGAATCTTTGCATCCATTTTGCAAACACATATCACTTTGTGGAGAGATCTATTCATATCTGTAGTGCATTGAACTTTACCTGCTCCATGTCCAAACAATAAGAGAGTGAGACAGAGAGAGAGAGAAAGAGAGAGAGAGAGAGAGATTGGTAGAAAACAAACATAGGAGATTTGTGTCTCATTTTTCGCCGGTACTTTATGTAATAAATGGAAGTTCTTCTGCTTCAGTGTGCTACAACACAGAAAAAAAAGAAACATTAGAAGCACAAAGAGTTTACAGCTTTGAAACTTGTAACACAACATTTTCTCACAAAAAGCAGCTAGAACCTTACTGCATCACTGATCCTGTTACAAGTTAAAAAACAGAAATACACTTAGCATTGTCAAACGCAAAAGAGTTGTGTGGCAGTCTGAAAAGGTTTTACAGCCTTTAAAGCTGATTCAGCTTATCACTGTTTTGCTACGGCCTGTGTTTATACACAGTTTAAAAGCTCAGCAAGTTCTTAACAAAGCTTTGTTAAATACCTTTCCTATGTTAGAAAAGTGATTAAGGAACTTGTCTTTTTCCTGAATTCAAGGTATAATAATGGTGATCTATGTACTACTGGGAAATATCATGCACAACAGGCAGTTGTGAGCTAATGTACAATGGCAGAAAAGCAGCTTTTTTCAAACAAGGGTCATTGTGTAGAGAAGAATTTCCACTTATCACACTCACAAAGACCACTAAGTTGTACCCTTAATGTTGGATATTATGGGTGACATTGCCCTAGATTTTTGTGGTGTGGAGACTTTTCTTCCCACTAATATTTTTTTTTTAAATCAAAGACAAATCTTTCAACATAAAAGATCTGTCAAAAAGCAAATTGAAGGTCATGCTGCTTAACACTAGGAGCCTTAACCTGAAAATGCACTCACTGGAGGCTCACCTCACACGGGAAGATGCCGACATCTGTGCGGTCAAAGAAACTTGGTTAAGGGCTGCAGAGAGCACCACTGCCATACCAGGCTATACCTCATTCCACACATTCTGACCCCAAAATGAGTTTGGGAAGACTAAAGGTGGTGGAGTCTCTATCTTCATAAAGAACAGGCGTACTTCCAGATTGGTTTGCCAGCATTATGCACTAGAACTTCTCCAGGTGCAATTGACAATTGGCAAAACACACCTCCAAGTTATAGCCAGCTATAGACCCCCTATCCATGACTCAGAACACCCACTCCTCCTGCCTGTATCTACTTGACTCCATCAAGGTACCCCCCAAACACCCTGATCCTTGGTGACTTCAACTACCCCACCATAGAGTGGGTGAATTATTATTGCACTAATGCACTCACTCAATGATTCCTTGACTTCATCAATTCTAATGCACTAGACGAGCTCATCTCATTCCCCACAAGGGGAGATAACATTTTGGACTTGGTTCTCATCAACATGGGTGACCAATGCACCACTCCCATAATATGTTCTTCCCTGGTGAGATCAGATCATCAGTCTGTCTCGGCTGAAGTTTCTATCCCACCCAAAGCCCCACCCCTAGCCATAATCAGGCTAAAAAACTTCTCAAAAGCTGACTACAACCTCCTAAGGGAGGGTATCAATAGCTTCACACCACCGACCCTTTGAGAGGATGATGACAACTATGCTGAACAGTACATCAAGGCAGTATACAAGCACCTATACAACTGCATGGACTCAGCCATACCCAACAGAACTATAACCTTCTCCTCAAGGAAGCACAAACCTGTCTGGTGGACATCCTCTATCAACAGGCTTTAAAACAAAAGGAAGAAACTGTTGTCCAAGGGTAAAAAGGAACAGATTCCAAATTGGAAGAACTCCCACCTTAACCTCAACAAGCAAATTAGATCACTAGTGGAAACCTCCAAAGCCAATTATGAATCAAAACTAGCCTCCAAAACAAAGGGAAACTACAAAGCCTTATTCAGTTACATCAGGAATCTCCATGACAAAGCCCAGGTCTGTTCCAAACTAGTACTTAATAGTATCACTTACACTGATCCTGTTGACTTAGCCAGCCTGCTAGCAGATAGGTTCAGTGCAAACTTCACCCCCACCCCCCCAAAAGGCCCTTTCAACATCCGTGATGCCTGTCCCACACTTCACATCTCCATAGATCAAGTGTTAAAGGCCCTATCCAAGGCAAAGAACACAGCTTCCATGGGACCTGATAGTATCCCAGGCTGTTTTCTGTACCATCTCCAGCAAGAAATAGTTTCACCATTGAGCACCCTATTCAACCACAGCCTAAGTACAGGCTTCATTCCAGCAGATTGGAGAACTTCCCCTGTCATCTCCTTGCACAAAGGTGGTGCCACTACTGACCCTGGAAAGTATCACCCCATCAGCTTGACAATTCTTATCTCTAAAACCATGGTGTGTATTATTATGGATCTCATAAAATAGGACTTAGGCAATCTCCAAGCACTTGACCCTACCCAGTTCAGATTCATCAAGAGTAGATATTGCCTGTTGAGCCTGGTTGATTCTTTGAGACTGTCACTAAGGCACTGGATGCGGGAAAGTCAGTACATATAGCTTACCTTGACTTGGTCAAGGCTTTGACACAATCCCCAACTCTGGCATCATTGAAAAATGAACACAACTTGGCATAAATCCATGTCTCATCAGGTGAGTGGCCAACTGGCTCGCCAACAGATCCATGGGGAACTCCACTAGTGAAAGGTCTACTATCCGAGGTGGAGGCATCTATTTTGACCTTGTGGACCCCTACTGTCTGGCAAGTATTTTTCAGAGGTCCAGGCAAAGACAAAAGGCCTGTTGCTGATCAAGTTTGTGGATGATTGTAAGTTGGGTGCTGTCATAGACTTCCCAAATGATGTTAACATACTGCAAGAGGTACTCACAGCAGCTAATGACTGGTGCCAAAATCATGGCCTCAAGTTAAATGCAAACAAATGTATCATCATACCATTTGGCAAAAACACGGCCTCTACTGATTACCACATCAATGGCAACCCCTTAAGTACACAACCTGTGGTGAGATACCTGGGTACTCAGATTGACAACAATCTGACATTCAACCATTATGTAGCAGCAGTGGTCAGAAAAGCCTTTTGTTTGGTGTATCTCATAAGTAAAGGGATTGCATCCAGAAAAAAGGAGGTTATTATCTCTCTATACTCCTCCCTCATTAGACCAATAATTGAGTTTAACACCCCATTTGGTATGTACCTCTCCAACATTTGTACCAGCTGGAAAGGCCATGGACCTCCAACACCTATCTTATGTGTACAGGTTCAAATCACTATCATTCTACTCGTTATCGTACTTAGGGGTGATCTGTTTCTCACCTGCAAGGCAATCTCGGACCCTGCCCTACTAGAAATGCTCCATATCTGCAAGCCTAACTCCTCACACATTACCTGCTCAAAAGGCCTGAATCTAATATGCAACATCAACAAAATCTGCTGAAAAGACAGGTTTGTCTCCCAGTGGCTGCCCCGTCTCTGGAATAGACTTCCCATATACATCAAATAGAGTACCTTGCTGACCTTCTTCAGGCACAACCTTGACGAATGGATGGGAAATCACTAATTTGTCCCTGGGGCTCCACCTGTGTCCCTCATTGACAGGGGTGACAGGTGGTGACTGAGGTTTCTTTATTTGGGATAAACTCTTGGCTAGTCTTTTAAGGGCCCCAGGGCCATCAGATTAGTAACCTCTTATGAGCCTAGGATCACTGTGCTAATCCCATTTTGATTGTTTTTTTTTAATCAAATAGTGTCCTTACTGTAATTTTGCCAATAATTAACTTATACTCTGCAGCTGTCATCATCATAAAGAACTTATTAGCAGCTCACACATGCATATCTCAGACATTGGTGATATACTTTGACATAAACAAATTATTTATTTATTATTATTTATTTTACTTTTGTTTACCTGGAAAGTCCAACTGGACACATGTCCTTTTTCAGCGGAGGCCCGGGGAGAAAAGCTCCAGTTACAACAGTAAAATGCAAATACAAAATAAGTAACAAAAGTATACAAATATGATACAAAAATGTATAATACAAGTCAAGAAATGCTTGGTAGGAATAATGTAAACTTTTACTTAAATGTACCCTGTGCAAGTTACCAAGGCTAAGTACCTGTAATGTACATAATATCAATATAACGTTATAAAACAGTAGGTTATTTGAGGCATTTTATACAGAGTAATAGCAAATATCTTCTAGTTTGTTATATGCTACTTGGAGACATTAAAGTGCAATTCATTTTTACATAGTGTTAAAGATAATTGCACAAGCAAGAGTTAGTGTTATTCATTTCCCAATTGATAATGTTAATGAATGATTGCATAGAGTGTTAGTTGTGAGATAGGTAGGAAATTACAGAGAACTAGTGGAGTATGAGGTAGTTAGTAATTAGCTGGGAGTAGTGCAAGGGCAGATCCAGGTGTTAAGGAGGTCATTTTTTAAGGCTGGTTTAAATGTTGTTAAGGATGATAAGGAGATAAGATTCATTGGTAAGCCTCCAGAGTTTACCTATGTAGTTTGGAAACAGGGAATCGCCTGCTTGGTTTTTGGATGCATATGTTTTTATGTGGTTTCTGTTGGTGGATCGGATTAGTCTAGCAGTAGTATAGGGTTTAAGAAGAGTTTGTATAATGTGGTTAGTCTGTTGCTCGCTAGGTCAGGAAAAAACAGGTGAATGTGGGTTCTTGTTTAAGCAGCTTTATTATAAACACATTATAAACTAGGCTAAGTAACTTTAACTTATATACAAACCAGCTATCATACACATAGATGTTAACACTCTGGCTGCACATTCAAAATGGCACTGAAGATAACACGGTGTTTGCATGCACACACAGACTTTAGAAATGCTTCTCAAAGGTACAGCACACCTGTTATTCTACATCCTCCATCTTTGAGAAATGAGTCAGGCATTGTCACTGATATTGATAAATATTCAGTTTACTCAGGAATACTTTTCATCATGCAATTATACAGAGCTAGGTACATATGTACAACTATGTCCAAGTTGCTGTGTATTTCACACTAGGCTTTGAGATGTAACCATATTGTGTGACATAAAGTTTGGAATTTGGTTTAGTAACAGGAATTGTCTCTGCTGACTGTTCAATCTCAGGAACCTTGGGACCATCTGCTGGAACAGTATCAGGAGTCAAGACATGCTCTGGAATGGTAGCATCATTATTACATTTATACATAGTATTACATTTGTTTACCAGGAAATTCCGACTGGACACAGGTCTATTTTCTGCAGAGGCCTGGGCAGAAAAGCTCCACACAATCAAAACAAGTGACAGTTACACATCAAGTAAAATCTGTAGCAAACAAGAACAGTAAGAATGTATGAAGATCCGATTAGGTGCCAAGAAGTAGCAACACACATGAAAAAGTAAAAGTACCTACAGATATGACATTGTAAGCATAGGATGACATGGAATGCTCATTATTAAAATATGTAGTTAGTAAGTTTAGGTAAAAGTTAAGAATAAACAAGACACCTTCTAATTGTTTAATTTGACAGTTGTATCTGAGTACACTAACAGATATATAGCTGACAAGCATCATATGGTGATGTAAGCAGGAGGGGGTAGAGGAAACAGAGGAAGGGAGGGGAGATTTAATGGTCTGATTTTGACATACAAGGTGGCTAAAGGAATGGAGGGGAGGGAGAGGAGGTGAGAAGAAGAGAAATGAGTCTGATAGGCAATGTTGTTTTGGTTTGCCTGGATAGAGGTCTCTGAAAAGGTGAGCCAAGTATATCATCACGGGGTATGTTTCTGAGATTAAGTAAATTCAAAAAAATGGGTATTATCACACTTTGACTTCTCAAGTAATTGCTTTGTACTCTGTACTGCACATTCAGCAAGTCCATTTGATTGCAGATACTCTGGACTACTAGTAACATGTACAAAGTCCCACTCTCTTGCAAATTTCTTGAAACAATTGACAGGTAAATTGGGTACCATTGTCAGAGATTAATTTCTGTGGACTGCCATGGACAGACAAATGGCATTTCAACTTAGTAATGACTGTAGTAGAAGTTAAGTTAGGTAGTAGGTCTATCTCAAACCAATTTGAATAAGAGTCTACCAGTACTAAGTAATGTTGATTGTTCCACTTGAATATGTCACGCCAGTGACTGAGTGTTTGCAAAACTGGAACAGTCATTGCATGATTTCATAACTTATCAAGTCTTGTGGTAGAAAAATTGTGGTAGAAAATGTACGCACTTCCATGACATCGAAGTCAAAATTCTCTGTGTCAAGCTATTCTGGTGTAGTTCTGAGCAATCTGGATAAGGTATCAAGCAGATAAATAAGTTTGACTTTTGTATAGACCATTTTGAAGTTGTACTTTTGCAATTTAAGCATCATTCTTTGTAATCTCACTGGAGCTGAATGCAGAGGCTTCTTCAAAATAGTAACCAAAGGTTGATGATCAGTTTCCATTTGGATATCTCTACCATAGATATAAGCATGAAACTTGTAACATACAAACACTATTGCCAAAAGTTCCTTCTCAATTTGAGCATACTGCATTTAAGTCTGGGTAAGTGTTCTAGATGCGTAGGCTACTGTTCTGCCTTCTTGAAGAATAACTGTACCTAAACCAAATTTTGAAGCATCACAGGAAAGAGTTACTGGTTTGTTGATATCATATTACCTTAATGTTGATGGGGTAGTAATTTTCTGCTTAAGAACTTCAAATGTTTTCTGGTGCTGTTCTAGCCATGGCCATGTAACATTTTTATGTGTGAGCTCTCTCAAAGGTGCTGTCAATTCACTATAGTCTGGTATAAACTTGCCTAAGAAGTTGACCATACCAAGAAAACGTTGTAGAGCTTGCAAATTATCTGGTGCTGGCATTTCAAGAATGGCTGCTTTCTTGGCTGGGTCTGTTCTCAAGCCAATACTTATAAATAAATGATCTACATATGTAACTTCTGGTAGTTTGAATTTGCACTTCAAAGGATTAAGCTTTAGGTTCACTTCACGTTCTCAGTCTATAACTCTCTTAAGATTTCTGTCATGCTCTGCCTCACCATTGCCTCCGACCAATAAATCATCTACTATTATGGCACAAGGATAATCCGAAATAATTTTCTCCATTGCACACTGAAAGACTTTACTTGCATAAGTTATTTCAAATGGCATCCTGAGGAATCTCTATCATCCAAAAGGGGTATGAATGTAGTCAGTAGTGAATATTTGCGATCAAGCAGCGCTTGCCAAAATGAACTCTTTGCATCCAAGACAGAAAAAAAGTGGCATTCGGTATCAGGGCTGTGACTTTTTCAACTCTGCGCACAGGACAATATGGTATTTTCTATGCTTTGTTCAAATCTCTCGGGTCAATGCATGTTCTGATTTCATCTGAGCCATTTTTATAAGCTGTTACCATGGATGATACCCATTTGGTAGGTTCTGTAACTAGACAAATTATACCTTGTTCCCAACTTGCCATGAAAACATCAGCATACTCTGAAAAATAGTGTTAGTGAAGCTGGAACTGGGACACATGCTTATCTGGTGAACTTCTTTAATACAAGAAAGCAGATTCATTCTCAAACTGTCCCTGAGACCCAGTAATGACTGCACAGTTCTTTGAACTATATAGAATAATAGGCTATAACAGTTCTTGCCCACATAACTTGAAAGCACTACTGAGCCTTCAATTTGAATTTCTTCACTTCCATAAGCAACAAGTTTCACACAACTAGTCACATTTAGTTGTTCACCAGCTCTAACCTTTGCAAAAGTATCTGCAGACATTTAGTTGTTCACCAGCTCTAACCTTTGCAAAAGTATCTGCAGAGTGCATACATAACATTACACTTTGAACCAGTGTCTACTTTGAGCTTGGTGGATTTACTATTGATCCAGACAGTGCAGAACACTTAATTTCTTGCCAATAAATCTACTGCATCAATCTTTTCACCAATCACTGACACACCATCTACATGGAAAGCAGACTGTTGCAGGTTTATTTGATCAACTTGCTTTTTTGAGTGACCCTTCTTTGTAACTGTGTTAGGTCTACATGATTTACAAAAACTTTGAAAATGGTTCAGTTTCTTACATCTGTGACATTGCTGACCAAATGCTATGCGCTTTTCTATTCTGAACTCATGGTTGGCACCACAATTGCAACAGTTAACAATAAAGCTTGATTTGGGTTTTGCTGATTCACCCCTATACTGTACTGAGCACCTTCTGTTCTGCACTGGATAATCTTGGTTCTGCATTGAGCATGCTCCTTTAACTGAACTGGTCCCGAAATTTGTTAATAGACTAAGGGTTTTACCTGGAAGTCCCACAGGGGCTGTTGCTTCCATGTGCTTAGGCCTCCTTTTGCCTGTCACATGCTGCATGCTGTCCATATTAGCTCTGGAGCCTGTTGAAACCATGCTCTTATCACTAGCAAGCATACCTGTGTGCCTTTCTGTAATGTCATGAATCTGACAAATCTCAGTGGGTTTGATCAAGCATCAAATCACTGTCAAGAAACAAAATATTTCTCACAGCAGTATTATTAATACCACACCAAACTTACAGATCTTAGCTTTGTTGTTTATGTCAGTAATGTAAGCTGCAAAAGTTTCCCTTTGCTTCTGATCTCTTGTGTAAAACAAATGCCTCTCTAATGTAACATTAATCTGGGGTTTACACATTTCTCTGAATTTGTGCTTCAAACACTCGGGGGTCTTCCCTTGATTCAGCATGCACAACAATACCACAAGTTTCTCCTTCACCTTCATACACTGCTGGTCCATATACAAATGAACGTTTCCTCTCATTGGCTTCTGACCATGCTAAGTTTAGCAAAATGAATGCCCTGCTGCATGCATCTTAATCAGAATAACCTGCTTGTACAAATATATTATATTCCTGCTCAAATATTCTCCAATTCTTTGCAATATTCTGATCAAATACAAGTAGTTGTGGCTTGCAAAATCCATCCGCCATATTAACATATCTTAGTGAAGACTTTTTGCAAATATATACAAACACACACTTATACATACACATACACACGTGCTTGAAATTTATGCCAGTACTTGCAATAGCACAATAAGCCTCTGTATGACTGAACTTTATGAAATAAGTCTTCTGAGCACTGTAATATTCTGAAATCACTTTACTGTAAAAGTCACTTATCTTGAAATTATTTTACTGTATGAGCCATTTATCTTGAAATTATTTGACTGTAAAAGTCATTTATCATCATTTTAAGAAACCTTTCAAATAACTGCATAGTGCAAATAAACTGGGCAACAGAAGCTGAGGTTAAGAAACATTTAAAGGTAACTGTACTTTACAAATAAAGTATTTTGAAGTGATTATACTTTGTGAATGAACTGAGCAAAAGAAGCTCAGACTGAGAAACACTTTGAAATAATTGCACTTTGTGAATAACAGTACACAGCACATCGAAATCTCCCAAAATGGCTGCACTTTGCCAAATACTCTGCACAGTGCAAGGAACACTCTGTAATGACAGCACACTGCGAATAGACACACCCATGCACAGGAAACTGTTCAAAATGGCTGTACCTGACTGCACTTCATGAAATAGTTGCACTTTGCACACAACAAACTCTTCCAAATAAATGCACAGAAGTAAACACACTGTAAGCACTTTTACACACTTTAAGATACTTCAAACAACTCTAGTTATGTTATTCAAGGCTTCAATCATTGTGAATTTATGTAATTTATGCCAAAACAAATACAGTCGCCTTGCTTTATTTATGCACAATGTGCCCTTTTCTGCCCCTCCTGTTATATATTCGCTTTGCTCATTTAATCACTTAATGTGCCCATTATACTCTCTTGTGCTCATTTTAACTCTAGACATGCTCATTTTTCTTTAAACATGCTTGTTTTATCCAATAACCTTGTTTCAAACATCTTGTTTGATTAATGAGGTGATTTATGCTTCTCTTTTGCTTAACAAACATTTATGTGCTCTTGTAATGCTCAGTTTTATCTCTTTTAATAAATAAATATTTTGTTTGTATTCTCTTTACCTTTAGCTTGCTTCTGGCCCTTTTGTTTTTGTTCTCAGCTCACTTAGTTTGCCTTCATCGTTATCGCTGCACCTCATGGATCTGAAGAGTAGTCTTCACCATCCCAGTTCTGACACCAATATCGGTAGCCAGGTCAGGAAGAAACAGGTGAACATTGTGCTTTCTTATTCAAGCAGCTTTATTATATACAAACACATCATAATCGAGGCTAAGTAGCTTTAACTTGTATACAAACTAGCTACCATGCACATAGATGTAAACACTCTGGTTGACCTTCAAAATGGCACTGAAGATAGCACGTGCTATGTATTTATATACACACACAGATTTTAGAAATGTTCTTATAGGTTATGTTATGCTACAGTCACCCACTTATCTGATGGGAAACAATTGTATAATGCATAATTGGGAAAACTCACACTTTGTCTCAAGGAAGTTCCTTGTAACTTCCCTTTTTCCAAGTTTCTGAGATCTTAGAGTTTATTATATCTGCAAAATGAGCCTTTGTTCCTCACTGAAACGCAGAATAGAACTCCCACTTTTAACAGATGCATTGTTTCAAAAGTTTGTTTGTGTGTTTCGGCTTTTCCCGGTTAGGGGTTGCCACAGCGGAACTCCGGTCTGCTAATGATTGGCAGTAGATTTTTACGTACTGAGTTGCCAGCCCTGATGTACAACCTTCAACGAAGGTGCACCCACTCACGTATGTCTCCACACAGAAGACGCTTTAGCTGAGAATCGAACAGGACAACATCTTACTGTGAGGCGACAATGCTACCGCAGCACCACCACTGCAGTCATTGTTTCAAAAGTAAAATTTGAATAAAATGTCCTTCAAAAGATATATTGCATTGATTTTGGAATCAAGATAAGAGTCTGTACATCATTGCAATAATTCAAGCGCCAGTCTTATCGCTGAGATATAATATACTAAGAGAGCAAGCATTCTGATTTGCTCTCTAAGATCAGTAATCTTTTAATGCTTAGTGATAACTGTAAATTAACTGAAGTAATTAGAAAATGCTGATCACATTCCAAATGCGGCACACAGTGTGACAGATTTTAGCGTTTGGGGATGTTTTGAGAGACAGACTATATTACAGTTTGAGAGACTGACTATATTACAGTAAAATAGTTAAAAGACAAATGTCGATTGTCTTTAATATGCATCACTCATTAAAGCAGCTGTTCCTGCACACTGCATGTTGCTAACCTTCTCTTTATGCCTATTATTTATTTATTTATTTTTCAAAACAGAAATTCACAGGTCTGGCTCACTTCTGCAGCATCATGGATCCCTCAATAAACTCATTATTTCTACAATAAAACTATTGACTCCAATAAAGGCTGTCCCTCCGAGCTGTTTTGGTTTTTATCATCTGATGAGTATAAACTAGTTTTGGAAAATATGGAGATGGTACTTAAATACAATTACATCTACTTTCATGGAGAATTATTTCATCAAATAGACGGCGTTGCCATGGGGTCTTCATGTGCCCCCATATATGCCAATATTATTATGTTATATTGGGAAAAACATTTATTCTGAGTATTATACACACATTTTGCGGTATTACCGATTTTTGGATGATATATTTATGTTATGGCAAGGAACTAAAGAGCTGATTCCTGGCTTCATAGACTATTTGAACCAAACTATGGGATTCTTACAATTCACACACGAATTAAAGGTAGATGAGATCCACTACTTGGATGTAAAGTTATCAAAAGATTATACCAACAAAGCTTATAGGTCTGGTATATACAAAAAAGAGTGTTTTTCTAACTCGTACTTGCACTATGAGGGTGACCACCCATACACTCTTAAACGTAATATTATAAAGGGACAAATGGTCAGAATTGCAAGAATGACATTGGATTAAACAGAATTTATGAATGAAATTGATTACATTTATACTATGTTTGGGGAAAGAGGGTACCCAGATAATTTAACAGATCCCATTAAAAGAAGTGTTGTGGAAGGGTGGGGATCCACTATTGACAAGTGGAGAAATAGTTGGTGTGAACAGATTTTTGGGGGCTGAACAAATAGTTTCACAACTTCGATATCTAACTTTAACACATTATGCCAATATTGGGTGGGCGAAAAAATGTATAAATGATACCTGGGATATGTCTAGGAGGATGCCCACCAGGGTGGATTTTTTTCCAAAATCCTCTGAGATACAGTTTCAAAAGGAATTCAAATGTAAAGAATATTTTGAATAAGAAAATAATAAGATATATTTATTTATAATCTATTATTTATTGTTTTTATACTATTTATATGTATATTTATAATCAATTTACACTTAAATTATTTACATTTTTAACAAGTATGTTTGGGGTCTTTACAATAGTTTCCTTTAATGCCTTAGGATGACAACATTTTGGGTACCAACTGCATAAAACTGTTTTTAATAACGAACCTGCATGTTATGTAAATTTACATAGGAACAAGGAATGCTGCTATATTTCAAGTTACTGAGCACTTTATATGTACATAGCATTTTAAGAGTTAATAGTTACTAGTGATTTAATTGATTGGCCAATGAAATGAATGTGGCTTGATATAAATATAGTTACAGCCCTTCTGAATCTTGAGTTTGATGAAGTCTCCTGAGTGGAGATGAAAGCACTCAATGCTTCATTTTATTTTATTTCTTTTTTTAATGAGTTTTTTGTCTGAATACATTCAACTTTGGAATTCTTCCTGTGTGCTTACGGGTGAAGTTCGTGTTCCCCTGAATAGAGGAACAGCTCGGAGGGACAGCCTTTATTGGAGTCAACAGTTTTGTTGTGGTTTCTTGGTTCTGTGAATTGTGCTTTTGCACTTGTGATTACTAGTGTTCATTTTTAATGGTGGATGCAGAGGAGTCCCCCTGCAAGATGGATAGTAGTTCACTGTTGAGTGAACTCAATCGAGTAATTCAAAGTCATTCTCAGGCTAGTACACAATTATTGGATGCAGGAATTGCTATTCCGTGTGCACAGAGCAGTCCTAAGCAGATGTTGGAAGCCGTGATTATGTCAGATGCCGGGAGGAGAGGACCTCTACATCTAGAGGGAAGGATTGAGCTCAGCCGAGTTCCCAGGCAGTTAACGATCATAATTTTCATCCACAGAGGAGCTATAACCAATGAGGAGAAGACGAAAAGGGGTCTGGACACTTAAACGAGTGTGCCCAGATGGACTTTTACCAATGGTTGGATAAACCATTTCTTCAGGCAGAAAGGGACGATACAAGGAATCAGAAGACTACTACAGCATACAGTGAAAAATGTAAGACATTAAAAACCCAGTTATCCAAATACAAAATTTTAGCCTTGGATAACTGGTATCTTAAAAACTGTATTGAACAAAACAGTGTACTGAAAGGTTTAAGGCTTAACAGATTTCCTAATAACACTGTCAAGGATACTGACTTTTTTTAAATTGTGATGAATATCTTGAATGACTGTGGCATTTTAATTCTGAAAGCTATGGTACACAATAATGAAATTTTAATGGAGCAATGTAAAATAACCATTGATAAGCTGAATAAGGAAATAAGTGCAGATTTGTTATTTAATGTGTTGGAATATAAGAATATTTATTTAAGGCTGTTACAAGATGTTGATACACTAATGGTTAAGAACCACAAAAGGTAGGTGCCCAAATTAGAAAGAGACCTGCATGAATACAAGCAGGGTAGAGCATACTACTGTGACACTATAAGTTACAATAGAGGAAGCAAGACATTTGGTGCTAGATACAGAGAAAATGCTAACTATTCAAATTGGGGAGGTAATGATTATATGGGGAGAAGGGGGAATACTACACATACTAACAATAATACTAACCACCAAGATTATGAGGAAGTTAACACTGGAATGGGTAGCCCTTTGGGAGGGAAGGGCCCAGGAGGCCCGAGAGAATATGAAATCTGACACATCAACCATCTTATGTGGAAGTGATGGGCAATTACCACCCACACCAATATGGGAAAACAGAGTACATGAGGTAACATCATTGTCCTCCTTTGGTATTAGTATACCAACAAGTTATGAAAGTAACTATAGTGATCAATGTGATGTGACCCTGAATACAGGAAATGGGTCTATTACTTAGAGTCCAAATGGGGGGGAAAGTTATTATTCATACACAGAAGAATTTTAACATATAAAATTATACAGATTTATTTATTGATGAGAGTAATTTCTCACTTTTTAAATGAATGCTGCCCTGCTTCATGCATCTTAATCAGAATAACCTGCTTGTACAAATATATTATATTCCTGCTCAAATATTCTCCAATTCTTTGTAATATTCTGATCAAATACAAGTAGTTGTGGCTTGCAAAATCCATCGGCCATATTAACATATCTTAGTAAAGACTTTTTGCAAATATATACAAACACATACACTTATACATACACATTTATGCCAGTACTTGCAATAGCACAATAAGCCTCTGTATGACTGAACTTTATGAAATAAGTCTTCTGAGCACTGTAATATTCTGAAATCACTTTACTGTAAAAGTCACTTGTCTTGAAATTATTTTACTGTATGAACCATCTATCTTGAAATTATTTGACTGTAAAAGTCATTTATCAAAAGATAAATAGATAAATTTACAAAAGATAAATTTATGTAAAGTTATCAAAAGATTATACCAACAAAGCTTATAGGTCAGGTATATACAGAAAAGAGTGTTTTTCTAACTCGTACTTGCACTATGAGAGTGACCACCCATACACTCTTAAACGTAATATTATAAAGGGACAAATGGTCACATTAAACAGAATTTATGAATGAAATTGATTACATTCATACTATGTTTGGGGAAAGAGGGTACCCAGATAATTTAACAAATCCCATTAAAAGAAGTGTTGTGGAAGGGTGGGGATCCACTATTGACAAGTGGAGAAATAGTTGGTGTGAACAGAGTTTTGGGGGGCTGAACAAATTGTTTCACAACTTCGATATCTAACTTTAACACATTATGTCAATATTGAGTGGGTGAAAAAATGTATAAATGATACCTGGGATATGTCTAGGAGGATGCCCACCAGGGTGGATTTTTTACCAAAATCCTCTGAGATACAGTTTCAAAAGGAATTCAAATTTAAAGAATATTTTGAAAAAGAAAAGGGAAGTTAGTAGAGGGGGGGGCAAGTCCCACACTTGGCACTTTTAAATGTGGTAGGTGCTCCCAATGCCCCTTTATAGTGGGAGCAAAAGATTTAGATATAGCCAGTATTTGCTATAACGTTATTAGCCAAGTTTACTGCAGTTGTTACACCAAATTTTAACATATAAAATTATACAGATTTATTTATTGATGAGAGTAATTTCTCACTTTTTTTAAAAGGTTTTACTTTTGTTCCAGTAAAAAAAACTCCATTAGAGGACATCATTTTGGATATGAAATTATTTACAAGGAAACTATATTTGGCACAGATATTTAAAGGGGTTTCAAACACCACAAAAAGTGCTAAGTTAACAAAGAGAAGTATATACAATCCACCATTACAACAGGACATACAAAATTTTGAGATGTGCGTAACTAGTTTGATAAAGAAGGAGTGTGGGAACAGGAAGGAGGTCAGTTCAAATCTGTCCCCCAAAGAAAATAAACTACTTAAGGAATTGAGGGAAAACAATAAAATTTGAGTTACGAAGCCAGATAAGGGGTGGTGGGGTGGTGTTGATGGAACATTGGGACTACATGACAAAAATGTTGGATATCTTGAACGCTGATAACAGGTATGTTGTGTTATCCAGGAATTAACTTAGCATTTCTTATAAAAAGATTGATTTAACCCTGGAAGACAGTTTAATGCAGGAGTTGATTGATATGCAGTTATATCAATTCTTGAGGGTACAAAAGCCTGTTATATTGGCTATTTTTTGGATCCCTAAGATACACAAGGGGGTGGATAACCCACCCCTGAGACCCATTGTCACCTCCTAGGGATAAAAACACAACCACTAGCAATCTATGTGGATACAAAATTAAACATTTTTTATGCTAGATATCCACACATTTTAGTGGATTCATGGGACTTTTTGAATAAAATTGGTACAACTAGTTACAAAGATAATATCATATTTCTAACCATTGATGTGAAAGATTTGTTTTTGATAATACTCTATTCAACAGGTTTAATGTGGCTTGAGGAGATGTTGGTTGAATTTGGGATTTTATCATCTGATGAGTTTAAGCTAGTTTTGGAAAATATGGAGATGGTACTTAAATACAACTACCTCTACTTTCAAGGAGAATTGTTTCATGAAATAGATGTGGTTGCCATGGGGTCTTCCTGTGGCCCCATACATGCCAATATTATTTTGTTATATTGGGAAAAACATTTTGTATTTAATTCTGGGTATTATACACACATTTTGGGGTATTACCGATTTTTCGATGATATATTTATGTTATGGCAAGGAACTAAAGAGTTGATTCCAGGCTTTGTGGAATATTTGAACCAGACTATGGGGTTCTTACAATTCACACACGAATTAGGGGTAAATGAGATCCATTACCTGGATGTGAAGTTATCAAAGATTATACCAACAAAGCTTATAGGTCTGGTATATACAGAAAATAGTGTTTTTCTAACTTGTACTTGCACTACGAGAGTGACCACCCATACACTCTTAAACATAATATTATAAAAGGACAAATGGTCAGAATTGCAAGAATGACATCGGATAAAACAGAATTTATGAATGAAACTAATTACGTTCATACTATGTTTGGGGAAAGGGGGTACCATATAATTTAATAAATCCCATTAAAAGAAATGTTGTGGAAGGGTGGGGATCCACCTATCTACCACTATTGACAAGTGGAGAAATAGTTGGTGTGAAAAGCGTTTTGGGGGGACTGAACAAATTGTTTCACAACTTCCATATCTAACATTAACACATTATGCCAATACTGGTGGGTGAAACAATGTATATATTATACCTCTTAAACTAGATCTTAACCTACTGGCATCCAACTCCAAAAGATCAGACCTGTAATAAATTACACACATCACTTCACACATATATATTTTTTAAAAAACACTGTATGTTATTATATTCATATTCATAATTATGTCTATATACTAAAGAATATATATATATAATACTGCACAATAAGATATATTTATATATAATCTATTATTTATTGTTTTTATACTGCTATTTATATTTATATTTAAAAGCGATTTATACTTAAATTATTTACATTTTTTAACAAGTATGTTTGGGGTCTTTGCAATAGTTTCCTTTAATGCCTTAGGATGACAAAATTTTGAGTACCAACTGCATACAACTGTTTTTAATAACGAACCTGCATGTTATGTAAATTTACATAGAAACAAGAAACACTGCTATATTTCAAGTTACTGAGCACTTTATATGTACATAGCATTTTAAGATTTAATAGTTACTAGTGATTTAATTGATTGGCCAATGAAATGAATGTAGCTTGATATAAATATAGTTACAGCCCTTTTGAATGTTGATTCTGATGAAGTGTCCCGAGTGGAGCTGAACGCACTCAATCCTTCATTTTATTTTATTTAGTTTTTTAGTGTGTTTTTTTGTCTGAATAAATTCAACTTTTGGAATTCTTCCTGTGTCCTTACTGATGAAGTTTGTGTTTCCCTGAATAGAGGAACAGCTCGGAGGGACAGCCTTTATTGGAGTCAACAGTTTTGTTGTGGTTTCTTGGTTCTGTGAATTGTGCTTTTGCACTTGTGATTGCTTAACTCACTCTTTCCTCAGTCTGACTATTATGCAGAGTTACCCAGGCATGTAACCTCTCTGAGCCATAGATTGCCCAGATCCACAACAGGATGCAGAAAAAGTCAGAGCTCAAAGAAATGATACTGTTGCTCACAGCTGATGGCTTGATGGGTTTTAAGAAGGCCCTTACTCCATATACAGATGTATCAGTGTTTTGGCAACTTTGAGCCATGGGACACAGTTCTCAGCATTGTCACCATACTTCTCAAGGGAACAGCTTATTATTCTTCTTTTCTTAACCTGCAGCTTTTTCAGGTATATGGGCTGCTAATTAAACTCAAGTCACATGGGTCATAGTCAGAGCTTTATCCTTGTATTCTAACATTGATGGGTAGCTTAACTTCTTTATAGGACGGTCCTGCTTTTTGCATTTGTGGCCATTGAAAGAAAGGAAACAGGAAACAATAATGTCAATACCTGCTAAGCAGAGACTGTTTTTGTAACTTTAACTTTGAAGAAACATATAATATTGTATCAAGACAGCCTTAATGCAGTAAAAGCAAATGATGGAGAAAAAACTTTAATGAGGCCTACTTTCAATTGTAAGATGAAAATAGTTATTTGGATAGACTGCAGTGGGTATCATTAAGAAATGTTCACTTTAACTAGTACATTATGGATTATGAATCAAATTTTCTGTTTCTTATGGAAATGTTGATAAGAGAATTGCAAATAGGGATACCGTACTGATATTAGTATCATTCTGTGATTATGCAGTCAATATATAAGTAGGGCACTTTGCCTATATTTTACTTCATGGCTGAGTATTATTGCTGTATTAATATTCATGATACCATTTGGCTCTGTGGCATGTTCTTGGTGTGGTATTATAACAGCAGGATATTTATATATGTGGATATATCTTTGTTTTCATCATCAGCATGCTGTAAATATGGATATAATGAATAAGAAGTGTGACATTAAGATCATTCTCAGGTTTGTTTGGCTTGCTGGAATCAGACAAAGGGGAGAGATGTGTGAATCATTTGCAGAGGCTTAGTTATCCAGGTGGAGGGTATTTGTTAAAGTTTTTTTTTTCAGGAAAGGCGTGTATAGTAGAGCTGGATGTCTCAAAATAATAACTGTGGCTCTGTCATTGTCATCTCACTGCCTGTCACAGTAAGCTTTGTAATGATTGCAATTATAATGTGCTGCTCAAGGATGTTTTAATTGCCCTGTCTCCTCTGGATGACAGAGGGAATCATGAGTATCAACCCATGTTTTCATATTTTCTACAAAGGGTCAGGGTGTTGCATCGACTATCACCATCTCTCTCCTGGTTAATGCCACTTTCCTAGCCTTCCCAACAGTTGTGCCTGACTACTGCAGGTCTTCTCTCACACAATCCATCCATCTCTTTGCTGGATTCCTTCATTTCCTTTGTACCAGATCTTCTTCACCAGATTATTTTCTGATTTTCTGCACATGTGCCCACACCACTGTAGTCTCTTATCTCTGTGTTCTCTGCAGTAAGAGTTAACTTTGCTTCTGCTCTGATGTCCTCATTTCTTCATCTGCCACAGTGTGCATCCTATCACCCATCTCAGGCACTTCATCTCTAACACCTCAAGATTCCTCAACTACTCTGCCTTCATTGTCCAGTTTTCTGTACCATAATGCAGTACTGGTTACATTACTGTGCTGTACACCTTAATTTTCCACTTCTTTGACATTCCTCTGTCATACACTACTCCTGACACTTTCTGCCAGGTGTCTGCAGCCAGTCTGATTCTATCTTTGACCTCCATCTTGTATCCCAAACCACCTTCCCAGATACTTGAAGCTGTTAACCTATTCCATTCATTTCCCTTCCATCTCATTTTCAGCTTTTCCTGATTTCTCCATTTGCTGCCATTACAACTTTTTTATCTGTATTCACTTTCATTCCATGTACCTTCCATTTCACATTCTAAGTCTGCCTGTATTGATATGTCATCTGCATGCAATAGCTTAGTTGATTTGTCCCCATAAACCTACTTGCTAATGTAGTCCATCACCATTATGAGCAGCAGTGGATATAGAGATGAACACTAATGCACACCTAATTCCCTGGGGAGTCCCTCTGTAAGACTGAATACTGTTTATACTTGCTTCATTTGGTCATTGTACATAATCTGCACTAATTATACTAATCTGTCTGCAACTTTGAATCCTCACAAGACTGCCCTAATCAGCTTTCTTTGGATCTATTCATATGTTTTCTCCATACCTAGGAATGCCCATCTGGACACTTTTGTCATGTATAGCTTGTTTGTAACTATCTGTCTCACTGTAAGCATCAGATCAATTGTGCTGCATCCTCATCTGAATCCAAACTGCTAATCTCCCATCTTACTTTCCACTGCTCTGTATAATAATTAATGAATCAGCCTCTCCAGAACTTTCATGCAGTGCAACAGGTGTTCATACCACTATACACCCCATAGTTTTGAATTTCCCCTTTGCTCTTGTACACTGGCACTAAAATGCTTATACCCCCATCATCTGAGATATGTCTTCATTCTTTTATGAGTACCTTCTGAAGCCATTTATTCCCTAACTCATCCGTCATCTTTAGCAGATCTGCTGTGACCCAGCTGAGCTTGCTGCTTTCCTTGACTTCATTTTCCTTAGTGCTGTTCTTACTTACTGCATGGTGTGCTATTCCTCTTCCTCAGTGTAGGCTGTGCATGAGGAAGTACAGCTTATGTTGTCTTTTCTTTGTTCAGAAGCTGCTGATAGTACTCCTTCTGTCTGCATTTGATGTCCTGTGGATAGGTGATCAGGTTGCTGTTGGAATTCCTTACGAAGGGTGCCTGATTATCATCTTTATCTTTCTGTCTTTGCTTTGCAACCTAATGCAGTTTCTTTGTGCCATCTACTGAGCCACTTTGCAGAAGCTGGTATAAACCTTTGATGCCTCGTTCTTTGCTATTGCAACTGCTCTCTTAGTTTCTGTGTTTGGCAACCAGAATTCCTTCTTAGCCTAGTGCATCTTTTCTATCTCTCATTTTTTCCAGCACAACTTCTTTCTTTTGATGACGTCCTGGACTTCTGGATTTCAACAACTGCTTCTTTGTGGCATTATTTCTGCACCTCGCTCAGCCTCATATCTGTTCTATAGTCCTCAAACATGCTATTTTGAGGCACCGCCATTCTTCCTCAACTTTACTTTTTCCTGATCTTAAGGTACCTGAGTTCTGAGTTTTTTTTTCAACTTTTTTACTTTCTGTGTAGTCAGTTTCATGGTCTTCAGCCTAGTCTCTGTTGATCTCAGAACTGTCTCTGACCACTACTTGCATCTGGTTGTGTCAACCAGTGGTTTATGCTGTGGTCCACTTGTTTTGTTGAGGTGACTTTAGAATCACTGATTCTACCTCAATGCCCTTTCCTTACTAGGAGGAAATCTACCTGAGTTGAATGTTGGCCTCTCTTGTATATGATTTTGTGACTGTCTCTTTTACTGAACCATATGTTGGCAACCATAAAGCCATATAACAGACAGAAGTCTTGTATGGCTCTTCTTCTTTACTCCTGTTGTCTCATTTATGTGGACCCAGACAGTCCTTATACCCTGTTCTGTCTGTACCAATATGAACAATCAGGAGTCCCATTATCAACATTAACTCACATTGTCCTGGTTTCTCTAGTAGGCCCTGCCTCTGCTGCCAGACTGCATTCTTTTCCTCATTATCATAGCCCTGCAATTGTGCACAGGCTGACATTCTGAATACTTCCCTATCCTTACACTGGAGTCTTACCGTCATGAGTCTGGAAACTAATTCGGATGACATCCCTCACTATGTTCTGAAGATTCTGTCAACAAAATGTCTACAATTTCTACACCATTTCTAGCCTGTCCTATCCTCAGTAGTAGACCCTATATCTCATGTCAAGTTTTGTTAGTGCACTGCCCTTCTGTCTTGTCTCTTGGATATAGAGGATGTCTAGTCTCCTCCTTACCATCATACACCCACTTCCCAGCTGTGTCCTGCCAGTGAACCTTTATCCAGTACAGAAATCTTTAATTCATGATTGTCAGGCTGATTGGATTAGTTTTACACCCAGATAACCAACTAACACAATCTGGGCATTTGGACACCAGCTTATTGGCCAAGTACTACTGGCCTTTATGGTATGGGTCCCTGGAGTACAATGGAGTAGGTTGGGTCATCAGTCCACTTATCACTGGCAAAAACCTATGCCCCGTTTTTTGGCAACATTACTGACAAAATCACCTATAGCCATTTATGCAGCATTAAGTGGCTAGCCCTGACATAGTGAGCAGTTTGTGTTCTCCTACCTAGAGGACACTGCACACCACAGCTTAGGATCAAAGAATTTGGTCTATTTGACTCTTCCCCAGTAGGCAACATCTAGATTATATGCTGCTTGTCTGTAACTGCAACCATTTGACATGCTAGGACCCGCTAGAGTGAGTAATCTTGCAAGTTGCAAAATCCATTTGAAGAAACAGAACCAAAAAACTACCATACTCCTCCAGCTAACCACAGCAAACATGGGGATGAGCTCTCTAAAGTGTTGACTAAAATTAAAATAAGGCTGTAGAACCAAATCCACTCCAAAAACACAAGACTGAGGATAAAAAGCAACTATTAATTAACTATTGATCTAAGCACTTTTGTTTTCTCTTCAGTACAGAGACTTCAACAGAGATAAAGTAACCCTAAGACACATCATTAAATAGTGAACAATTAACATGGAGCACCAATCACAATCCTTTATTAATTACACACACACACACACACACACACATATATATATATATATATATATATATATATATATATATATATATACATATATATATATTAAAGTGACATGCATCTAAAAATCATGATAATAAACAGCAATACAATAAGAATAATTATATATAGACAATATTAACTCAAATTTCAGCCTTGTGTTTAAGAATCCTATTTAAAGATAGACCCCCGATTTACTAATCTTCCATGCAGGACTAGCTTAGTCCTGCATGGAAGCGACCATTTAGGAGCAGGATGACAGCGAGCCATGCATATCAATGATGCGTGCTGCCCGAGCTCCTAGGCTTACATGGAGCGTGTAACAATGCAGAGGATGTGTCTGAGAGCAGAGCTCTCAGAATAAACCCCCCCCCAATGTAGAACAGCAGAAAGGGGTAAGCAATGAGTGAGACCGCTCACAGGTGACAGCATATCCCCACCAACAGTCCTCCTTGTGTATAACAGCAACAGAATGTAGAAATAAAATGAAGAAACCCTTTGTTTTCTTTAAAAATCCAATTACAGCTAACCATAGGTGCACGGGTATGTCCATCGCTTAGTTACGGTTAAAGCAGTTTAAAAGGCTGAAGAGGATAACAAGGAAGATGCAAGCAAATGAAGCAGCATCACAATAGTGTAGTGGGAAAAGCATTCACCTTATGAGTAGGCATTTCTGGTTCAAGTCCCACTGTAGCACGTTTTATTTTACATGGCAATATTTTTATTGCATAACCCACTAAATAACATATATTTATGAACTGGAGTATTGCAGTAAATGCACATGTCAGGTGTCAGTGTCATAATGAATAAGGCACTAGTAAGAAGGTGTAAGCACAAATAAGCAGTAGTAAGCATAGTAAGCACTAGTAAGTGGCCTTAAGCCCGTTTGCATGGCGGTAAGCAAAGCCTACACTGGCTAAGCAATTCTAAAGCAAACTCTCTGTAAGCAGATGTAACGGCAGGTTAGCAGTACTTACCATCATGCAAACCTGCTTACAACTGCTCAAAAGTGCCTTAATCACTCGTTATCCAATGGCCCTTGGCCAGCCCATCAACAAAATAAACAATCATGCAGGTCATGAACCGAGGACGCTATACACCATAGTCCCAGTAGTTATCCACCAAGCCATTACAGAAGTACAGAAGAGTGAGGTAATAGCAAACAAGTCCTCATCATAGTATAACCAAACTGAACCTGTGAAAGGCATCAGTATACAGTCATATGTGCCATAACCCACAATATAACATAAATATGTGAACTGGAGTACAGCAGTAAGCCCAGAAGTGAGATGTAATTGTAATAGAGTGTTGAAGTCCTCAATAAAACATAAGGACCCCACAGAGTGTACGTACACATCAATGAGGGATACCAGGCATACATATAAGGTGGAATGAATAATAACACAATGCCAAAAAGGCATTATAATGAAGGTCTAAGGTAAGCAACACTAAGCATTGCACAGGCCAGCTTAGCAGGTGTGAGCAATGTGTAGACCAGCTAATTATTTGTGCCCAGTGGTATACCACTTTAAACAATGCCAACCTTAGGTAAGCAAGTTTGCCCATAGCTTAGCCTTTTCAAAACTGGCCAGTCATGGAAAAGTGAGGGAAATCGGCCCAACTTAAACCCAAGAGATGGGAATACATCTCATAACTGGTTGTAGCTTCCCCTTGCAGGCACTATGGCAGTAACGGGAGAAGGAGTGAGCTTCCAAGCGCAGCACTGGTGCATCCAGTAGTCCAAGGTCATGGCAAGACTCCTAGTTAAAAACCATGCACAGAGACTGCTGCAGGGCCAGTACCAGGGCTCCCAATATAAGGCAGAGGCCTGGGACCATCTCGCCCGCGACCACACCAGTGCCACTGGCATACCCCAAAATGGTGAGCAGGTCAGGCACCACTATGCTGACCTGAATCAGCGGAAGGGAGACCTTTTGTAGGAGTAGCTCCAAGAGGCTAGACCATCAGGGGATGTTCCAGACATGTGTAAGTATCACCCCAGTATGTGTATAATAATTGCCAGCTCAGGTATATCATGGGTAGGTATGGCTCAATATTCCTCTTATGTCCCCCACAGCTGCAACGGAGCGGGCTGCGAACCAGGAGGCCCACATCAGCCACCTGGCGAGGTTGCAACATGAGGCAGGTCAGTAATACTCATGCTTTTACTGTCATAGGAAATAAAAATAAAAGTAGTAGTAAATTAATTGCTAGGATAAAACCTGTATTGTTCAAGGCAAGTACTGCATACACTAGAGAATATGGCAGGAAGAGTCTCATATTGTTTGTATGTCAATAAAAGTGTAATATCCTGACAAAACAGGTCTAACTGCTGGACTGCATGTATATATTCTGGTATTATATGGTAATGTAGATTTGCAATCATGTAATAGTACTGTTGTATTAAGCACTGTTACCCACACCATGCACCATAAATTGAATGTGTAGGAATGCCTGTATATGACAGGTGTAATCCCCAGAGACCATTTAGTACAACTGAGAGACACATAGACAGTAAACAGGGAAAATGCATACAACAAAAACTGAATAGCACGTGCAACTGAGATGTGAGCTGATGCTTTTTTAGCACACACAGCCATGGTTCGAATCCTGCCAGTGGTAGTAGTCTGCATACAGAATCATACCCCACAACTGTACAGCTATGTCCAGAATGTCTATTAAAGTGGCCCATATCTATTGCCTATCAATCTGACATCCTGGGAAATCAGTGGGATGACCCAGGCATATAGGCAGCAAACAGGAAATACAACTGATTGACACACATCTATGACAACAAACCTGGCACACTAGCAACTCCCCAATCCTTCATGTGGCTAAGAAGCCACGTATGTCCCATTTACACCCCAACTTGTTAAGCTGTGGTCAGAGTGTGTACAGTAACAGAGTGAGATGTATGTGCATAATAGTAATGTGGAACCTGGTACTATTTGTGGGAACATTCAGGTAGTGCTAATAAACATTCCTCCCACAGGTCTGTCAGATACCAACACTGTGCCCAGAAATACAAGAATGATATGCAGTTGCTCTGAACAATGAGGTATTGCACATCACTGTCACCCAAACTGCCCTACAACATATAACTGTCTAGGAAATCTGTATAAGAGTGTTGTTATACAAGGTTAGAATGCATAAGCACAGGGGATTAATAAGGCAGAAAGCAGATTGGAGATGTACAGCAATATCAATATAGCAGACATAACTGTGATGGACAGTGTTTAAGTTGCAACAGACCTAGCCATGATCTGAATCCAGGGAGTGGAATTAGACTTTAAACAGATCCATACCCCACAACTGTACACATGAGGCCAGAATGTTCAGTATATGTGCCCATATCTGCTGCCTGTCCCCCTGGTAAGTCTGTGGGATGATACCAGATGTGTAGCCAGCAAACAGGGAATACAAGTGATTGTCAACCATCATGAGAAAACACCTGTCACTGTAGCAACCCCCGAAACTGTTAGGAGAGTAATATTTCAAGTATGTCCTATTTACACTCCCATGTTGTCAAGATGTGACCAGAGTGTGTACAGTAACAGAGTGAGATGTATGTGCATAATACTAATGTGTAATCTGGAACTTTATGTGACAACAGTCAGGTAGTGCTAACAAACATTGCTCCCACCGGTACGTTGAATATGAACACTGTGATGAGAAATACAGACCAATATAACCTGTACTGGTACTGTCCACCCTGGTATGGTAGGGGATTGTGAGTGTTGCAGTTTCTTAGAATAATAAACTATCACTGGTCGCTATCACCCACACTGTGCTACATACTATAACTCTGTAGGAAAGCATGTATATGTGTGTGTATCAGGTCATTAAAGGTGGAAGAGGGCAATATTCTAGATATGTCCAGGCACACCAGCATGTGGTCAACACATGGCCAGAGTCTGTGCAGAAAGAGCTGGATAGCATAGTGCAAAACATCAACATGGAATCCAGGGTTATGTGTGCAAACAGTCAGTCAGTGTTAACAAACATTCCCTCCACATGTATACCAGGTAAGAGGTGTATACTGCAGGTAAAACCAGTTCATGTGTAATGATGACTACAGCCATGTCACTGTCCAAAATAAGGCTATAGGGTAGTGTAGTAAGACTTGTAAGGTACAGATAACAGCACTGACTAGGAAAGTAATGTGGACTACAGGAATATACTACTTGTTAATTGACATCTTTCTCTCCCCCCACTTTATCTCCAACAATAATCAACATACCCACCCCAACTGGTATGTAATGACTCTGATAATGTCCAATTGTTTGATAAAAATTTTAATGGTTCCCATGCATGTGCCATACTGAATTATTCCAACATTATTAGCATGGTGCCATTAACGTACCTGCATGCTGTTCTTATTACCACTGTGATACCATATATGCATGTGTTTTGTTTGCTATGCAACTGTTCCGTATCTGGTGTCTGGGTTAATAGGAATATCTATGCATGCTGTTATACCTAACCCTGGAATGTGTTGACTATTACTAACCCATATATGATGATGAAATCTAAACACTGTAGCACACTTGGGAAGGTTGGTCTCAGCGGACCCACCTGTCCCACCTCAGCTGGTCGTGGCACTGGGCACCAACATGTCTGGGGTCCAACCCTGGACTTCTCTGTCCACTGGTCTTGCACCAACTTCAGGTGGAACCGCCTCAGAGGATGGGGCTCATCACCCCCGGGAGTCTGCGCAGACAGGCTGGGGTCATGGTGCGTTGAGCGATCAACGAGCAGTTTGGTGATCTTCTTTGCCAGCTTGAGGGCTGCATGTCGCGATTAGAGAGTCAGCCTGGCTCTGCGGCTCAGCCCCCAGCACAGCCGCCTTCAGGGCTGTGAAGGTGCAGTGGTGACTGCCCATGGGTGGGGACCTCAGTCCCACTGTTACCACTAGGGGCTTGTGGGCTTCTGATATCCCAACACCCCTCCCCATTAAGGTGTTTACCCCCCACATGTATCATATACAACCCCTGTATGTGTCTTGTGTGTCTTCTCTGTTAATCTACCCAACCTACCTCCCCAAATATACCTACTACACCTCCCCAACATCCCACTCTCACCTGAAAAAAAGAACAAAATGGCAATCTGTTCCCACTAAAAAAATCTTGCCCCCATACATAGCTGTCCATTTTGCACACATGTCCACTGGACACATGTAATCCAGTCTAATTGGCATCACAACTTATTATTGTTGTCCTCACCCCTCTCCTAGGGGTTTGAGTGTCCAAATCTACCTTCAAATTCAGTGTATAGGCACAGCTGTTGCTGTAGAAGAAAAGGGCAGCTATGGACCTTCCCTACACCCTTCCTGCACATCCCTATCAATTTTCCCTACTGTCTTTCCATCTTTGTACCCCTTTTTCACCACTTTCCTATCAACCCTTTTTTCTTTTGTTTTAAAGAAATTAGCGCGGGGGTAAGTGGGAGTAAGCACTTTTAAGCAGCAGTAAGCGGGTCTAAGCCTGTTTGCATGGGGGTAAGCAATGCCTACAGTGGTTAAGCAATTTAAAAGCTAACTGAGTATAAGAAGCTGTAACTGGACGTTAGCAGTGTTTACCTCCACTCAAACCCACTTACAACTGCTTTAAAGTGCCTTAATCACTCTGTATCAAATAGCCCATGATTTGCCCAGCAACAAAATAAACAGCCTCTGCAAGGATCAAACCAGGACCCTACTCAGCATAGAGAGAGTGATTTGCCACTAAGCCATGCCAGATATGCATAACCCTGATGATTTCAAAAACATATCAACCAGCCAAGTCATTAAACAGTACAGAGAATGTAGTCCAAGATGTAGATTTATACATGTGTGTAAATATATTAATATCTAAACAGCTACAACATACCTATATATGTAGAATATATATATATATATATATATATATATATATATATATATATATATATATATATATACACACACATATATTCATACGAATGCCTACATCAACACATATATATGTCTACATCTATATGTCTACATATACACAGCAAGTTACATATATGTAAGCAGATATATATCTATGTAGGTATATACGGACATAGTTTTATATAAATATATATATATATATATATATATATATATATATATATATATATGTAAGCAGATATATATATATATATATATATATATATATATATATATATATATATATATATATATATAGGTATATATGGGCATACATGTGTAGATATCAATGGCTGAATAACTAAATCATATGCGTCCACATGCACCGTTAATGAGGTTGAGAGGCCTACATCTTGTATGAATAGGTATACCCACCCCGCCCCACAGCCAAACATGTCTGCCCTTCAATACACTGCCAAGTGTTGCAGATACCATAACAGGTCCTGACATGACATGGGCACAAGATTTTAACAGTACTACATCCCACCTGTATGATGTCAGGCTGGTATTGGTAACATATCATGCAGTACAGTCTGGCTCCCACAGGAAATGTAAAATGTGGAAGCTATCAACATCCCCAGGATACATATACACAGACACATATATACAGATACAGATATATATATATATATGTATATATATATATATATATATATATATATATACATGTGACTACACATGCACACAGATATATGTACAGTAAGATACTTATGTAGTAGGCGCACACAGTATGGAACAGCCATTTTGCCTACAGTTAACACCCTAACAACTGGACACTGGATGAGCCACCCATACAAATGACATTTGGTGCCTGCAACATATACCCACAGAGAGGTCATAGGATAAAACACTACACACAGGTTTGCAGAACTGTAAAACCTTTATTTGTGTACTATTACAGTTTTATATGCCATGTCATATAGCTGTTCAGACACTGACATCCATATAAACAGAGTAATGCAACTGTGAATCAGTTATACTAATACAGTAGTCTGGAAAGGTTCAAAACTGTTGCTGTCCAGGCCAAGCTCTCCAAATCGTACAATAGTGAAGATAAACTGGGCCACAGGATACCACACAATCAACAGTAAGTGATGCAGGTGTATAGTCCATCAGCCTCTCTCTACATTCTGTACACAGTCACTAGGTGGTAAAGACTTCAGTTGACCAAATGGGATGTAACTGTTACATAACAAGGCATAACTGACTCCATCACAGGCACACTGGCAAACAGAACAGTCTGTATGGCAGGAGGCAGTAGGCCTACAGTAACCCACTTTATGTAAGTAATGTCAAGATAGGTGAAATGTATGGTACTGTGCATCCAGGTACCTTAAGACAGCTCACCCCTGATACCCCCACATTTTGTAACAGACTAGGTTATGTATGGTTCAACCCCCCCCCCCCCCAGACTCAATAATACAGGGACATATAGCATTGTTGCATACACTGGCCTCTGGACTGCATATGGGCATACATGTATTGTGTAGGTGAAGGCCACACATATATGGCCCCAGCCCCACTGTACGTGTGGGGGATACAACAGTAGTGGACTGCTGGCAGGAATGGCAGCATGGTTTACATATATGTGCATATGTATCACTATCTGTATATGTGTAGACATATAATGCTCTGTATATGTATATATCTGGGTGTGTATATGCATATCTATGTACATATACACACCCATCTATATATGTCAATATGTACATGTGTAATTATCTATATAGATATCTGGATAATCATATGTACATATATATATATATATATTCACCATGAACATGGGGTGTAGCCCTACCTCAGCCCCTATAGTCCCAATTTCGTAGTGCAAGGAGATATCAGGTATGTATAGCAGGTATATTAGTAAACTATTGCTACTGTAATAGGGATTGTCTTCACAGATATAGTGTGTGTGGGAGGCCACATCTGCTTTTCACATGTGCATTATTGGCTACTGACAGACATACTAAGGACATCATAGTACAGTACCGCTGCAAGCACGTAATGCACCTGTGGACTACAGCAGAGATATTGGCCAATAGATGTGGACATTCTGACACACTCTGTACAGTCCAGAGGTATACACAGAACCCCTTGGTGCAGAACATGTGGACCAAGCCTGACAATATGGATGTTAACAACCATGTAGATGGGTATAACACATAACAACTGGTATACATCTGCTCCTATAGGTTATGCATTCACACACCCCTGTCTGTCCTGACACATAATAACTGCTGGTACAGAGGTGCCATGGCCACATACTACCCACTAGATACCAACATACATCTGTACAGCATCCCTACATACATTGCACTGGCTGGAATTTCCCAGGTTATTACAATATCACTAACTCAGTCTATCTCGCCAGATACTATACCATCCTGAGAAAACCCCTGCCCTATCGGGCCTTCTAAATTTCTATAACTTGACTAGACAACTGCAATCCAGTAACAAAGTTGTGATCGCAAATATCCCATGTAAAAGCAGCCATGAGAATCCTTCTTCTCCAATGAAGTATGAAAGATATGGAATACCCTGCCTCCCAACATCAGACTACAGAACTGTTCCTCAACTTTCAAAAACCTCCTTAAATCATACCTCTCTTCCAAGCCATTATGCAACTGCAATGCACCACCCTGAAGCCTAACCCCAACACTGGAGCCTACCTTGCTATGCCTCTGCAGCAAACTTATATTGATCTACAGTTGCCCTATGTATAAATTGTATATATTGTGAATATGTTCAACTGTGAAAATGCCTTGCACATATATTGTACCTATGCTATTCCATGAAACTGTTATACTCATAAACTGTACTCCAGCTTTGTATCTTTTATACTTATTAGCTATCTTGTGGTATTTTTCTTAACTGTCTATTCCATATTACTCTATAATCTACTACTGATACCGTGTACAACTCGTTTAGTTTCTTACTGTAAGGATATTTTCTCCCCAGGACTCCGCTGAAAACAGACACTAGTGGTCCATCCTGTCAATCCTGGTATACAAATGTTAAATAAATAATAATAAATAATATCTGTGAGTCAGACGCAAGTAGTGTCCATAGCACACATGCACCAAGCTCACCCCAACACCACCCACAGGTACCTCTCCGGTCTTATCTCTGCTGTTGAGAATAAGTACAATATGACCCCCACATCTGTATGGCAATAGCTAAAGAATGCAGCATGCAGAACAGGTGTCCCATGCATGTGTATCCCTATCTATAAGGAGCACCCTGCCTGCATCCACACCACTGGATCAATAATGACAGAAAGTATTGGCATGAACACCTTACACACCTACCCTATCACACCAGGGGAATATAATGTATTGCAGTCTGGGACTGTAGGAGTGACAGAATGCAACTGCCTGTTACAGTTGGCCTACATCACTACCAAATGGCCTACAGTCCTCTACCAAAGGCCTGTGTCTCACCCGTACTGCCACCGTATGTTATGTTATGTCATGGACTCCCAAATAACAACATAACATAGTCCCCAGAACCCAAATGCAAGGCCATGTGGACAAATCACAGTAACATATCCACCATGGCCTACTGCATGAACTGTGGACCAACACCAAGTTACTGCAGGGATGAGATGATAACTATAGGAAACATATCAGATAATGTTTGCATAATGTATGGAAGAGGATAGAATAATAGAGGGTGGGGGGTAGGAACATGGGCGGTATGGAGTGTGTGAAGTCCGAAACTCAGCCGTGTGCACATACTATCCCTGGCTGCAAACACAAGAGTGGGTGGCTACAAACCTGCTCTTAAACCACAATGTGAAGGGGTAATGTCCAGAATTATGACCCCTGCCTCTGGGTAACCTGTGTGAATCTGTACAGCTGTGAGGTATGGCCACAGCAGGATATGGCCATACTGTCACGTCGATGGATGTACAAGCATGGGATCCTCTGCCACCACTGTACCAAGGTGCTGAATCATTTACACAAACTCAGCAGCAAGTGTCTGCAGCTTCCCCTCCAGTGCAGCATGATTGCGCAAGAATATGTAGGCTGCTTACCACAGTACTGGACACAGCTGCATTCACCCTGTGTTAACCAGGACATCACTGCAAGCAAATATGTATACCTGACAGTACTTGATGACATAAAACATCACAGTGTAAAACAGTACATATGTCTGAATATCTCTGCTAACACCAGGACCATGTAGCAGAAGCAACACAATTACCTATAGTAACCCACTATCCTTTGCCCATTTTTGACCCCGTATTCTCAACCGATCTACAGATATCCCACAGAAACAGTTTGCTAGCTGTAGGTGTAGAACAGAAAAGTCTGCACTGGAGTGCAATCTACCTGGAATGGAGTCACACATTTAATACAGGTCATACTGGGCATGCTCCCACACTTACAGAAATGAAGCCCATGTCTGGCAACAAAAGTGGACCATACCTGACAGTCACAGATGTTACTGCATACACTCCTCAGTACACACCAGTCATGCTTTGCACACACACTGGATAGGAATGCACACAGATATCCAAGGACAACACACTATAATAGGCCAAAAATACACATACATAGCTGTGTGGAAGAGAGTGACAGTGACAAAGAGCCTCCCATCATGAGGCCTGTCCCACCCAGCATGCATCCAGTTGGCTAAAACCACATGATGTGCAAATGTCAATCACCATAGACATTTGCCTCTGGTATCCCTCAGCACTATAGTGTCTATGGTGCTTGTGCTAACTGTATAACATGACTGTACAAGTCAGTAGTCATTGTACAAGTCAGTAGTCATCTAGCAGTTGTATACATGTACCTGTGGAATATAAAGATGTGTGTGCCTGAGTGTTGTGTGTCTGCCTCTAGATGAATGGGTTATGGCCTATGTACACACACTGCGCTCCCGATTTCCCTACTATGGCAAGCCTGCTGATGTCTTCACCTTGAAATACACCTTTGGGGAAGTAGTAGCCCAGTAATCTCTGTGGTGTGTCCTATAACTGCGTAATGCTGTAGTATGATGTACTGGTTAGGTAGGAAATCTAATCCCAGACATGGCAAGTGTGTGTGTCTGTGTTTGTCTGTGTAGGGATCAATGCTTTTTAGGCCAGACACACTCACTACAATTTCACTGCAGTGGTGGTGCTGAGATAGCGTTGCCACCTCACAGTAAGATGTTGTCCTGTTCGGTTCTCAGCCAGAGCGTCTTCTGTGTGGAGACATGCGTGAATGGGCGTACCTTCGCTGAAGGTTGTGCGTCAGAGCAGGCAACTCAGTACGTAAAAATCTACTGCCAATCATTAGCGGACCGGAGTTCCGCTGTGGCGACCCCTAACCGTGAAAAGCCAAAAGATACAACAACAACAACACTCACTACAATTTCAAATGCCCTACTTTGACAGGGCTGCTGATGTCATTCATCTTGAAATACACCTTTGTGGAAAAAAAAAACAGTAATCTCTATGGCATGTCCTGTAACAGTGTACTGCTGTAGTGTGATATACTAGTTAGATAGGAGTTCTGTTCCCAAACATGGCAACTGTAAAGCTCTTAGTGTGTGTTTGTTTGTCTGTGTAGGGATCTATGCTTTTTAGGCCAGTCACACTCTTCAAGAGAAACCTTGATGAGTGGATGGGAAACAGAAAATTATCCCCGGGGATCACTGAAGTGGCTCTGCTGGACAGAGGCACAGGGAACTAATGGCTCTGCTGGACAGAGGCACAGGGAACTAATCTAAGGGGGCGGCAAAAGCCAACACATTCTTGCTAGGCTTATAGATGCCCTGGGGCAGATAGCTTAATACTTACCTATGAACTACAATTTCAAATACCCTACCTTGGCAGGGCTACTGATGTCATTCACTGAAATACATCCTTGGGAAATACATAGCCGAGTAATCTCTGTAGCATGTCCTATACCTGCATAATGCTGCAGTGTGATGTACTAGGTAGGTAGGAGTTCTATTCCCAGACATGGCAAGTGTAAAAGTTTGTGTGTCTGTTTGTTTGTGTTTGTAGGAATCAATGCTTTTTAGGCCAGTCACACTCATTACAATGTCAAATGCCCTACTTTGGCAGGGCTGCTGATGTCATTCACTTTGAAATACAACTTTGATAAAAGAGCATCCCCGTAATTTCCATGGCGCATCCTATAATTGCATAATGCGGTAGTGTGATGTACTAGTTAGGGCACAGTTCTGTCCCCAGACATGGCAAGTGTAGATGCTTGTTTGTCTGTGTAGGGAGCAATACTTTTTGAGGCCATTCACAGTCACTACAACCTCCTTTGCCCTACTTTGGCAAGCCTGCTCATGTCATTCACTTTGAAATACACCTTTGGGAAAAAAGTAGCACAATAATCTCCGTGGCACATCCTATATGTGTGTAATATTGTAGTGTGATAAATTAGTTAGGTTGGTGTTCTATTCCCAGACTTGGTAAGTGTAAATTTTTGTGTGTTTGTTTGTCTGGGTAGAGATCAATGCTTTTGAGGCCATTCACAGACACTACAACCTCCATTGCCATTCTTTGGCAAGCCTGCTGATGTCATTCACTTTGAAATACACCTTCGGAAAATGAGTACCCCCAGTAATCTCCATAGAGCATCCTATAAATGCATAATTCTGTAGTGTGATGTACTGGTTACGTAGGAGTTCTAATCTCAGACATGGCAACTGTGAGACTTGGTGTGTGTTTTTCATTTGTATCCTGTGTGGAGTTGGCAGTGAGTATGTAACAACTGGACTCATTGTGGAGTGGGTTTTGGAAATTTCTTATATGGTGGGCCTATTATATGTCACAATGTCCACCTTACAAATATGACAGATGTCAAACAGCAGAGAGGCTGGGGTAGACAATCCATAGCCCTACATGTGACTTCAAGGCCTGGCGAGCAATTTAGGGAACCCTTGTATTACCCAGAGAACTCTCTTAACCCATGTCTCATACAGAAACACACTCGGCTAGACAACAACCACTATTTTGGTAGTACCCTGCATATTGCCCACAGATAGTAACCAAAGTGTGATTGCAGTGGACTACAGAGGGCATGGGACCCTGTCTCATCCCTAGAATAGACACATAATTGCATGCAGTGCTCTTTCACTATGTTCCCCATTGGATGCCTGCAACAACTGTAGTGCCAGCAAATGTAACCGACAAAGGACATACCATGCCTTATACACATGATCTGTATGGACAGATGCCACTGACATCAGGGGAATACCTGTATCATGCTGACAGTGTAAGTGCAGGGTCAACCTGTTGCCCATGCCAGTTCTCACCACATGAGGCCAGGAATTGCAATTCTGATGATAACAATATGTGTACACAACATGCCTCAGACACCCCAGGTACACTTCCACATCTCACAGAACATGCATGTGAGATGTGTGCACATCCAAGACACTGTCCATGTCATGGACTATAGAACACATACATGGCAAACATTGCACTGCACCAGCCACCCACAATAGTAACCCAGATGACTGGATGATGAATACAATACCCACCTATGTGGGTCAATCCGGAAACTACACCCCTGAGCCACAAAGCAGACCATTGTCATGTGGCCTGATGCCAAGGTATAGACTTTACCTAGCCTTGTACAGACTTCTGGCACAGCCAACTACTACACACCTGTGAAGCAATGCACCCATGCATGTCAGTACTGGCAACCTGTGTCTGTGTATGTGTGGAGTATAATGATTTGGATGCCATTCACACTCACTACACCTCCCATTGGACTACTGATGCATGCCTTCTGATGTCAGACACCATGGCATACCATTTGCCCATATATCACCCTGGTAACCTCTGTGGTACATGTGATACCTGTGTTTTACTGTATTGTGGCAAACTAGCTAGTTAGGAAGTCCAAGCCTGACCCTGCCAACTGTGATAATGTGTGTGAGTCCCTGAGAGAGTGTGGCTGTGTCGACCTTGACACCTGTTCATGTGGACAGGCATGTGTACTACACCTACCTTATCCCTCCCTTATCACTGTTGCAGATTTCACTCACCATCGAATATACCTTTGAACAGTTCCCCAATGTAAAAGTTCAGTGGTGCATGCAATAACTGCATAGACATGTGGTAGCAATGCATAGTAAAGCAGGGGGTTGATACCTTGTACTGGTAAGTGTGTGATACAAATGTGCTTAGGTTTTACTCTCACACCCCCTTCTTGTCTTACTTTGTCTCTGTCTGTCTCTCTCACTCCCTCTCTGGTGGATGTGGAGAAGTACACCTGCTTTGCTTAGGCAGCAGCTTCTGTTTTTTAAGTGATGCTCATGATCAGCTGATGGCCTCTGCACTAATTGCAGTCTCCCACTAGCTGATTGCATGTGGGACAACTGTGGTAACATTCCCATAGCCAATTGCATGGAAACACACTCTTATAACTAGGAACATCATGTGGGTGTCTGCCCTTTTCATTCACTGTGAGCAGGACTTCATGTATGTGTTTGGCAAACAGCAGCACAGATGGTAGTGGGATATACCTCTAACAACATACACTGTGGAGACAGGCCAACAAACAGGAGGGAGATGTTCCAGACATGACTACAGAATGTAAGGGTTGCTCTTCTGCCTTTGGAGTAATGTTGGTTTAACAGGGTTTGTGTGGACATGGCTGGTCTACATGATTTCATACATGTCATGACAGTGTTATGTGCTTGAGGAAACTTCCACCTGTAGAGTTATCTGCAGACTGGCCAGTGTTTGGAGTCTTCTGTGTCTTGTTTTACTCACAGTTCACCTATCTTAGAACTGCAGAAACATAGTCTGAGGATTGCAGTCAGTACATGGTGACAGTCATGAGAGTTACTGACTTCATATCCCTCACAGGACATATGCCACAACAAACCCTGTTACAACA
>NC_056734.1:333624572-333657072 GCF_019279795.1 Protopterus annectens
ACTTTAAGGCCTGTACAGCATTGCTTAACAGTCCACACATACACACACACACACACACACGCACACACGCACACACGCACACACGCACACACACACACACACACACAATTACAGGTGAGGGTGCACGAAGAAATTACACACAGACCTCCCATTTCCCATCTGTCAACATGCATAACATATGGTACTCAACAGTATGCAGTGCAGCTGTAGTCAATCCATGCTAGCAACAATATACATGTGTGTCAGGCATGGGCTGTGTTAGTAGGTGATGCCCCTTCCCTTGGAAATCACTGCACCCATGTACACAGTATTGCTGTGCACCTGTTCAGCACCCTGCCATGTACTGTGCACCATACCTAACAGATGTACACACCATTGCTGAATGTGTATTACTGTGTCAGTTATGTCTGCTCTAATGCTCACAGCCCCTATGTGTTTGTCCGACACATACCTGGGATGATATGTGGACAGATGTCATTTGTGAATGCCTGATGTCTTATTTACATATGTCATCACCAGTGGTGCATGTATGACCAATACAAAACTATTACAATGACAACCATCAAACCTTACTGTGGCTATGGGGAGTGTACACACCCTTATTGATATGATGCCCTCTTCCTTGATATTCCATGGGACCACATTACGGCATATGTTAACATTACATGAGCCTGATATGTAACATATGTCCTGCACAATCAAATATAGTATCAAGAAAATGTGTTAGTTGTGCTGATGCTGATTGAGATGCATACACTTTGTGGGTGCATATGTGTACATGGCCTTATCATGATGGTTTGCTGCACCTACTGTTATGTGTACTACAGCAGTCACTATTCCTGGCAGGGGTATACTAGCATGGGCCATCTGCATTTGCCAGTATATGATCAGTCAGCCCTACACATGTCCTCCAACTCTGCATGATTGCAAGGTCAACTCGTGCACATCCCTTGGAGTTCACACACTGCCGTCACTATTACTGTGGAGTCAGGGTTACATCTGCCACAGTTCCTGATCCTGACTGTGTGCAGATACAGCCATTTGTAGCATCCTTTGGATCCCTCCTGCAGTGCACTGGTGTGTCATGATGACACCCCCCTCCCCACCTTCAGCCTTTTTACAGATGCTTGACACCTATGGCCTTCACATGTGTGTTAGTTTGCAGTGTGCCAAACACTGAACATCTCATTTAACAGCCTAGTCCCAGCTATTGAATGTCAAACATACAGGTGTACATTGGCATCAGCACAGTACAGATGAGGATGGTGGGCCTGAGGTGGGGTGAGGCTTTGGTTGTGCAGCACATGTATCTTACATGGTACTGTCTGTAGGTTTTCAACTTGGTCATGGTACACCAGTACACATTGCAATGCATGCCTTTTGGGGACCTTTTCTGTTATGCTTACACTACCTGATTACCCTAACCCATAGGCCACACGTTTGCCAAGTCCTGGCAATTGCTGACATGGGTACTGCACAGCCAGTACTTGCTAGACATTCCTGCAATCCCCTCAGTGTTGTGGCATGTTACTAGGCAGCCCGTATGACCAGTTTGCTACATGTGACATCATCTGTCTTGGATGGCCATCTGTTTATTTCCATCATCATTCCTGTCCCATACATCCTTGCCACATAAATGACTGTCTGCACTGTTTGCCATGCTATATGCAATGGTGAGGTATGGCTACATTTCCAGTTCATGGTTGCTACCTTTTGGGTATGGGGCCCATGCCATGTCATGTAAGATGCGTGCAAGCCATGGCTGCCTCTTTTGCAGGTAAGTGTGCACATTTGATGGCCAAACATCTTGGACAGCAGACTGATAATTGGTGTGATACTGGGGATGCGTACTTGCTGGAAGGTGCATTTCCATGACAAATGCATGCAGTCAGTATACTCATTGTTCATGTTGGGACCACATTGCAGGTTCTATGGGTTGTGGACTGCAGTATTATGATATGCCGTAGTGTAGATCTGTAACAGTTGCCATTGTAATACTGGTATATACACTGTTGTAGCACTGTATAAGGGTGATGTTTCACACATGTCCTTACTGTAGGCCATTTGTCCTACCATTATGTTCATCTCTGTGGACACATTTTGCAATGACAGGATGTTAGTTATATTGCAGGTATCTGACATAACCTTCAGATACACCATCATGGTCACCACTGTGATGCAGTGCAGTTAAAAGCAACAATATGTGAATATGTACGGCATGCATTATGGGTAGGTGTGTTAAATGCATGCATGGAATATACCATAGTCATAACATGACCGGTATATTGGCAAGCCTGAACAAAAACCATACTCACCAGCTACATGCTGCTGCCTTGGAGTTATACCAATGAGTCCTACATAAGTGTGTGAGAGATGTGATGTCAGTAGCCACAGCTGTGGCATTGGTACAGGGTGGGTGCAGCATTACAGTACATCAACAGTACAAACCCATAATACTACAGCTTATGCATATCTGTTTATGCGCAGCAACAGACTATATATATATGTCATCTCACATATGCATGATCTACCTGTACAGATGCAGATGGATACGCAACAGTGGTCTACTGATGTGCCCTGTGGCCTTACCTGCACGCTCCTCTGCCTGTGTGTGGGTAGCACCCACCTCCACTATACTCTCTGCCACTTGTTGTGTGTGCAGCCAGGCAGGTGCTATGATGCTGGCAAGGAGCTCCTCAACAAGTTTCGGGGGGATGGATGGCATAACCCCCCCTGTTGTGAGGTGATCCCCCTGGACTGCAGCAGCACACCGATGGTCATTGCGAAATAGGTCACTGCAATGATGCCGGACCTGCTCATAACTGCAGTTATGCAGGCTGACATCATTTACTCTGTGGACAAGATTGTTCCACAGAGTGGTCTGGTCCTGCTACTCATGGGCTGTTCTGCTGAAAAACACATGGTAGTGCTGCACCAGGTGTGTGATGATGACCTCATTTTCGCCCGCTGTATAGACAGGCAGTCTGCCATGTGACATCTTGCCTGAAAGACATAAAGTTGTCAACAGGTATGAGCAATTCATACAGCAATGTTACCATAGCTCTTAATACTCATCTCTGTCTCCCTCCCACCATATCTGCAACAACAATCTGATCACACATCTCAATAGGTATGGCAACAGAATACCTACCATTGGGACATATTTCATAGTGTACCACACTTTGTGCTATGTGTTTGTAGCCATGTTCCCTGTGAGTACACTATCATTGCTGGCCTTTTACGGATATTGTCACCTGCATACCATTGTAAGGGCCACTATGGTTCCATATATGCACTTAGACAGTTTGCTATGTGATTGCTGCACATCTGTTGTTATGTATTATTGGGGATATCTATGCATGCTGTTGGATATGATCCACGAATGTCTGGACTATTACTGCCCAAGTATGTTCTATAACAGTGATACAATAGCATGTTTAAGGAACAGTTGCCAGCAAAGCCTCCTCTCCCACCTCATCTGGCCATGTTAACAGGCCACATCTCTTTTGGGACCCACCCTGGGGCCTCCTCATCTACTGGTCCTGAACTACCTTCAGGTGGAACCACCTCAGGGGATGGTGTCCCCCCTGGGAGCACACACAGACATGATCCTGTCACCTGAGGGCAGGTCCAAGGTCTGGTGCATAGGGATTTCCACAGAGACTTGGGGGATGTGCTAGAGCACCTTGAGGCCCTTGGTAAACACTCATAGGGTCCACATGCTCCTCCTGCTCAGCCTCCAGCCCAGGCACCTTCAGGGCAGTGAAGCTGATGTTGTGACTGGCAATGGGTGGGGGGCCTTGTTCCAATTGTTTCCATATGGGGTACATGGAGCTTCCACATCGCAAATGACACTCACTATCTAGGATGTTTACCCACCACATGTGTCATATCCCACCACTGTAGGCTGTCTTCTCTGTCTACCAACTCAACCCACCCCTACAAATATACCTGCTATCCTTCCCCAAATTCCCATTCCCACCTTCACAGACAAGGGCAATGTGGTCCCAACAAGGGGTTCACACATAACACAACTGCCCGTGTTGCACACACTTACTGCTATATATATATATATATATATATATATATATATATATATATATATATATATATATATGTGTGTGTGTGTGTGTGTATTGATATGTGTGATGTTCCCTCACATATAGCATGTAGCACTGTGATGCAAAACTAGGGGTCATGTATTTATATACGTGTGTGTGTGTGTGTTTGTATATATGTAGACATATACATATATATGTGTGTGTGTGTGTGTGTGTGTGTGTGTGTGTGTGTGTGTGTGTGTGTGTGTGTGTGTGTGTGTGTGTAGATATATATTATGAGTTTTATATATATATATATATATATATATATATATATATATATATAAAACTATATATATATATATATATATATATATATATATATATATGGGTTCCAGACATTTGCTCAAATGAGCAAACGACCAAAACTCAAACGGCCAGGCATACTTGCACGAAAGTGCTTTTCACCGAAGAAGCACTTTCAAGTAAGTATGCTTGTTGCCAAGGCTGTACTATGGTGCGGGTAAGGGAAAATTCGCTTTTCCATCACTGCAGTGCAGTCTCGGAGGGAGAATATTAAAGTGGGGGGTGGGGGTGCAGGGGGGGTGAAGCCCCCCTGCTAAAATATTAATGTAGTACTTTTTTTTGTAACACGCTTTAATGAAAGCACTTTTTCGATAAAAGCGCCTTCGTTAAAGTGTGTTCGGTTATTATGGATTCAGAGGTTTGCTTATTCGAGCAAGCGTTCTAGATCCATACACACACACACATATATATATACATACCTATATAAATATATATATATATATATATATATATATATATATATATATATATATATATATATATATATATATATATATATATATATATATATATATATGGGGTGCATTCAGACATCAGGTCCACACTCTATAACTCTCCTTTCTGCACAGCTGCAATGTTCTGCCTTGCTACAACACAGACAGGTGCCACATGTGGACACGGCCTAACATTATGGTAGTATATATATATAGAACACTCTTTGTGTGCCGGTGTGGGCCCCAGATGTGCTAGTGCCTGGTGCCACGGCCAGATAAGGTGGGAGAGGTGGGTCTGCTGGGACCAGCTTTCCCAAATATGCTATGGTGTTTCAATTTTACAACATATGTGGGTTAGTAATAGTCAACACATTCCAGGATTAGGTATAAAAACATGCATAGATATTCCCATTAACTCAAAACACCAAATATGGAACAGTTGCATAGCAAACAGAACACATGCATATATGGAACCACAGTGGCCATTACAACAGCATACACGTACATTGATGGTAGCATGCCACTAATATGGGAGTATTGCAACATGGCACATGCAAAGAAACAAATTTACATATTTATCAATTAATAGGACATATATCCCAACAGTAGATTTAATGGAGCACATACTGCTTGAGTTGTGTATTTAGTTTATTGTTGCAGATATGTTGGGGGGTGTCAATTAACAACTAGTATATTCCTGTAGTTCTCTTTACTTTCCTAGTCTGTGCTGTGATATGTAACTTACAGGTATTATTACATTACCCTATGGCCTTCGTTTAGACAGTGGTATGGATGTAGACAACTATATACATGAACTAAGTTTTACCTGCAGTATGCACCTCTTACCTGGTATACCTGTGGGAGTATTGTTTGTTAACACTACCTGACTGTTTCTACATATATTCCCAGATTCCAGGCTGATGTTATGCACATACCTGTCCATCTCTTATTGCACACACTCTGGGCATGTCTTGACCACATGCAGGTGAAACTAGGACATAGTTTGACTATTGCCCTCATAAACCTTTGGTGAGTTGTACAATGACAGGTTTGTTTTCATTTGACATTTTCCAAATATCTACAGGCCTGACAGTCAGTTACATGACATTAAGTGCTGCCTACATGTCAGAGATTAGCACGCTGATATGCCAGGGGGACAGGGTAACAGCCAGCAGATATGGGCCAATTAACTTGACATTATGGACAATTCTGTACACTTGTGGGGTATGATTCTGCATACAACTTACTAGCACTCCCAGGATTCGAACCATGGCTGTATCTGCTAAAAATAAAACAGTGTCCATCACAGTTGAGTGCGCTCATTAGATATTGCTGTGTATATCTTCTCTGAATTCTGTTTATAAGTCTCCCATGGTTTTACAATCTGACCTTGTAATTACAACACTCTTTTATAGGGTTTCCTAGACAGTTGTATTATGTAGCACAGTGTGGATGACAGTGATGAATAATACCTTATTATTTAGAGCAACCACAACACTAACAATGCCATACAATACCAAAGTAAACAGTACCAGTCCAGGATTTCAAGCTTTTGTTTCTAGGCACAGTTTTCGTATCTGACAGACCTGTGGGGGCAATGTTTCTTAGCACTATCTGAATGTTGCCACACATATTACCAGATTCCACATTAGTATTATGCACATACGTCTCACTCAGTTACTGTACACACTCTGGTCACAGCTTCACAACATGGGGGTGGAGATGGGACATACTTGGCTTATTACTCTCATAACATTTTGGGGAGTTGCTCGACTGACAGGTTTGTTCTTATAGATGTCTGACAATCAGATGTATTTTATTCTAACTCCAGGGTTGAACTACAGTGGGGAACAGGGCATATACCTTTTACTTGCCTTAAAGTGCTCTACAGACTGCCAGTGCTCATTGTCAGTGAAATGAGTTTTAGGTCAAATGAAATTTAGGTCAAATAAAGTTTAGGTCTTTTGGTCTTAGTCAAATGAATTTCGATCATATGAAATTTAGATCATATGAAGTAGATACACACACACACACAAATATATATATATATGTATACATTTGTCTACATCGCAAAAGTGAAAGGCATATGCAGTTTTAAAGGCAACGCATTAGCCCTTAACCTTTACAGCTTCTTCTATACCAAACATTTATTGCTTTACAGATATTATGAAGAACTCCCTCCCCAGCTCAGATCCACTAGTAATGCTTCCATCTTCAAAAAAATCTTTGAGACTTCATCTCTCCTCCAAATGGCTTTGCTCTTGTGCAAGCTCCTCACAACCTATCATCTGAATTCATCTCTCTCCTCCTATTCCATGCCTTTCAGTAAAAGGTAGCATTTGACTCTGATAACACAAAATGCTGTGAAATGTGTTGTTGTAGTATTCTATTCTGTTGCTGTTTAATATTCAAAGGTATGCATTGTTTTTAAATCATGGTTCTTAAAACTGTCAGTTCTATGTATGTATTATTCATTGTGGAGCTTTTCTCCTCGGGCCTCCACTGAAAATGGGTATCTTTGGCCCAGTGGACATTCCCAGTAAACAGATAAATAAATGAGCAAAGAAGCGATGTGTTAAAAAAATCTGTGACTGAGCCTTTTGCAGCAGAGTACTCAGCATCAAAAGATAAGCAACAGCAGGCTTAATATTTTTTTTATAGTATGACCGCTTACTATGACTGAGTTTGGATCATATTGATCCGCTGACTGATGTGCAGCAGATTCAGAAATGTGATGTTCTTTTTCATTGCCCTGATTAACTCTTAACGAAAACTTTAGTTGACTTGCTGAAATGGCTGTGTACATCTTTTGACATTATTTATAAATTACACCACTTAGTGTTTGTAATTTTCATTTGATGGCTAAGAATGTAAAACCAGGCTGCACACATTTTCCCTAGAATTCCAGAGATGAAAGTTTGTATAAAATGTTCAGCAGTCTAGTAAATTGCAACACTTAACTGCCAATGAATACAGCAAGGCTAATCAGAATAATAACCAAAAAGTGATTACAGAGCGATTGAGCAAACAAATCAAGTCAATTATTTTTGTAAAATAAGGAAAAATTGTAGACAAAGTACGTATGGAAAATCAAGATAAACATGTAATTCATGTGCTGAATACGACAAGTAAGGAATTTCAACTATGGAACCTTGAACACAAAACCTCAAAGCATCAAAAAAGTTAAAAAACAATCACTTTAAAAACAAAAAGTTAAAAAAGTAAACTAATTATTTTTTATAAGGGACTCACCCCCCCCCCCCACGTAAGGCAAGCTTCCACACCACTCAAACTTCTATATACTATCTCTACAGTCATACCAACTCCAGAAAGGGATAGATCTTCCAAAACTAGGGAATCTCTGCCTGCACACTTAAAAATTGCAGCCGCAGAGACTTCCTGGAGAAAACAGTGATCAGCATTATGTTCCATGACATCTTCTGCTTCAAGAAATAGCCACTTTAAGAATTTCTCCACTGCCACCTGTAGATATACACGTAACAAAATGGTGAATAAACATGTAATCAATATTAATGCAACTCACTGATTTCTGCATTATCATATGACTGAATCAAATCTCATTAGAGGATTATGTTCATAAAATCTTACTAGACTGGGCATCTGCAAGCAGACCGTTTTCATGTAACTCTAAAGTTATTATGACCAATAAGTGTGGCAATATTTTTTAATGATTGTCTGAATTTTTACTTGAAAGGCATTTTCTGACCAATGAGTGTTGAGATACTCATCTTTAAGGATTATCTGAATACATACTTGTAAGAAATTAACCACATCCCGAGTGGAGGCATGCTCTAATGCTTGCCTGTATGGACAGAGATGCATGAATCACCAAATCATGCCTTTGATTTGGTTCCTTATTAGAACACCAAAAGTTTAATGGTTCGAATCACTAAAGGTCGACCTTTAATGATCGAACCATTAAAATTTAGAATGTTCAGAAAAAATAAATAAAAAAAAAATCTAAAGGATGTAGGCAGGGGGGCAAGCACCCCCACACCCCCCGCTACTTAAATATACCAACTCCGCGACTGCACTACATTGAAGTAAATGGAAATCGCCCCTTATGGAGATTTCCGTTTACCCGTTCGAGGTTCTGCACTTTTGCTATTCTCGTGTCGACAATGCCGGATTCAACATTGTTGGCTTTCGAGAATACAATAGGTAACCCTTTGATTTACATATGAACATGAGAAGGCTATGATCTTCACAAGCATCTACAGCTGGTGAGACTGAGTTCATCAGTGCCAGTACAGCATTTCATAACTATTCGGCACCCAGTGTGTGAGAAATAAATTGCTTTGCACTGAAGGAAGTGTACTGGAACCTCAATTATAAATGTTGCTATACATCAGAAATCCCCGCTTGTGATTTTTTATTTGAAACAAAATGCCATTATATATATTTTTCTGCAAGAGTTACTCAAGATATTCTGTGGGTGGCAAACCTATTACATTGCAGGATGATGCATTTTTAGGAACTCACGATCACAGCTGCAGTGAACATTTTCATTCTGCTTAATTATGAGTCATTTTTTTAGCAGTACCTCCCCCATTCTTCAATTTCATTTCTTATCTTGTGAAACAAATGACAAAGCTAATGGCTTACAGACAAAACATAACGAGCGGTGATTTAGATGGAATAAAGAAAAGTAGAGGCATGTGCTGGGTTGTGCTTCATGCTGCAAGAAGCATGTTATAATATACAGTCACTTACTTGTATAGGTCTTCTACCAAGTGGTTTGTTAACTTTAAGTGACCTGAACTGCACATGCGTCTAATTTGTAAGATACGTTTATATCTAATTGTTAGTTTTATAATGAAATGAAATTCATGACCTCTGAACTGCACAAAAAATCAGTTATATACATCATTTTACATTGTTATATTAAAGGAAATTTGATAGGCCTCCTATTAATAAAAAAAAAAAAAACAGCTGTCTACTTTGAGAGTATACTTTTAGTGTATACCTTCCCAGAGCACATTATACTGTTTACATGATTAGTTAACAGACTTAATATGATTCTTGAACTGCAGGCTAAAGTCTCTGTAATCAGGAAGTATAATTGTCACCTGAACTCTGGTCTGTGTAAACTGAAAACAAATTACTTCTCAGCATGTTATATAGTAAGGATAAAATAAGCTGGTAAAAAAGTACGGCTAGGAATTTTCTTTCTTTCTTTTGTTCTGAGATGCTTGTCAGCTTATGTAACCTATATTTCCCAGCAGTCTGTCAATCAATATGATGAGCAATGCCTTATATTTTAAACTTTGAGGTAAATGGCATTCTTTGGACATCTGGGACACTACAGACAGCCTAAGATTTTTTCACTTTTAGAAAGAATGTTGCTATAGCATTTTGTTTGTTAAAATCGGATACTACTATATGGCTGTATTTTTAAGAAATAATTCAGTAATGATACAGCTATGTGACATGCACTATGAGGTGGAATATGTCTATAATAATTTCTGGGCATAAGATTTGATTGTCGACGGTTTACAATTTAAAAATTGACTGGTGACAGTTTACAATTTACAACCAATGAAAAAAAGAAATAAATACCAGTAGTAAAATGATATGATGCTGAACATCATGCAAAGAGTTGGCAGTAAAAATCAATTCTAATGTACAACTGAATAAATCACCTGATACTGGCATAACAAACAAGGGTGTAGTCAGGACTTTTGGAGCCACATACTATCCTCCACAATGATGCCAGCCCAAAAAGTATCCCCCAGAAGTATTCAGTTAATTCTCTAGGACTGATTCACTGCAGACCAATTAGTCATGCATGGTAAGAGGAATTAGGTTAAAATGAAACTATTTAAAACTTACCCATGGGGTGATAACATCTGAGTAAGTTACTTATGGAGGTTGAGAGGTCATCATGTCACTGAGTTACTTTTCCTCAAGTGTCAGGTGTTCAATACCTGACATTGAGAAATAGAATGCCTATTTCTGTAGGAAATCTTGCAGAACCAAGGGTCTGAATATGAAAGTTTAGGTTATATCTATTCTCCCACACACTGGGGTGCATAGGGGGTCTTCTCCCAAGAAAAATGTTTGCGGTATAGTTTTTCATGCTTGTAGTACACAGAAAAAAATCTCTTACTGTAGACCTGGAAGCATGAGTTTCATTGGCCACTCAATGCTTAACATCTAGGCAGGGAGGAAGGACATGGATATCCCGAGGGGGGGGGGGGTAGTGTGCTGGCTTGATGTTTGTTTTTCTAGAAGAGCTTTGGTGGATGGCAGTGTGCAGAGAGATGACACAAGGCTGGGAGGGAGGCATAAGGATAGAAAATGTCTGATGGACTATGGTACCAGAATGAGTACATAATTCAGTCACTCCCCATTGCCTGTCCAGACCAGTATAATGTCAACACAGTAAGGAAGGGCTCTTAGGGGTATAGATAAACCATGCAAGCTGCAGTGTAAAAGCTCCTTTCTTCACTTTACCTTCTTCAATCCACTCTCTGTGCCCTGGTGCCTTGCACACTTGAAAAAACTGCACATGGGGATTTGGTATCCCATGTGCAAGGTCTCTCCCAATAAGGAGACCCACCTTGGTGTAATGTTTACTGAGGAAAAGTTTGGGTTCGGGGAACTAAGAGGAGACATGATAGAGTCAACCTACAGAGGAATCCTGAAGTCAGTGGTGACTGGCAAAAAACTTTATGGAATTAAAGACATACAAAGGCCTATTTTGTAATTGATGAGATTGGTTTGTGTATATAGGCTTAGCAGTAGGTAAGGACTGAGGGGAACCAACTGAAAAGAATGTGTCTAAAATCAATGAGAAACCAAATGATACTATAAAGAAAGAGTGATAAGATAGGATCTGTTATCTGTTGAGTGGATGCTATAAAACCTATAATATCTCATGCCGTAATGCATTTGATTTGAGCCAAACTAGTGAAATAAGTATGGGTCAGTGAATGAGATCAACGTGAATAGCCAAAGTTAGGATATATCCTGAGAGAAACTGCAAAGTGGGCCTCTCAGCTTAGATAATGGCCTTTAATGCATCCTAATTATTTAAAGTGATGTCACTGTAGGAAGGGGATAAAAGGTCTGAAGAGAGAAACCCTGGATTAGAACTAGATGGAATCCTGTCTAAAGACGGAAGTTCATCAATAAAAACAATGAGAGCTTGATGACCCAAGATGATATAAAGCAGCATGTTTTATGTTAAAACTCTTATTGGGATAAGTATCCATGGAAGTATTTAGTGAGAAGTATAGTAGATGATAAACAAAGTGGCGGATATGGCTTTAGAAACACTTACTTCAAAACCAAAAAAAGGAGAAAAGGCATGCAAATGTATCCAGTTCTCAAGTCTTGCATAAACATATAGAACATAATGGAAGGAATGCTTAACTTACCAGATGTTAATGGAGGTGTGGTACTGGAACACATATAGGAGTATCTGGAGAAGGCTGGCTTGGATATCAGAATATCCACATGGGAAAATAGACAAGCATCCTAAAACTGCAGAGTTGAAATTATTATGAAGGTATAATGGAGAAAGAGAGGAAGGCATCAAAGAAATCTCTCCAAATTAAAGGAAAAATGAAATGTTGAAATAAATAATAGTGTTGCACAATAAATAATGGCATTAATTTAACAAAGATGCCAGAATTTGGAAAGACAGGAAAGTCCTGCAGATTAGGAGATGTGCATTCTGCACAGACAGTATCTTTTCATCAGATGAGGGCTGCAAGACCAATATAAGCTCCATGTGGAGAAGAAATCATGGGGTACATGTTTTGGAACTGGTCCATTTGCATTTCAGCCTTGTCTGAGTGTTGCTAAAAAATTAGGATAATTCCATGAGTAATTCTTAATAGTTCCTTGGGACTTTGAGTACTGGGCATAAACAAAAATAGCTGGAAGTGTTAGCAATACTGGCTTCAGTTCTCCAGTAAGAAAACACTGAAACAGAATGGGAAACATTGACAGAAAAGTTTTGATGGCTGTTGGAGAACTTTAAATTGATGAATTTTCACAGTCTATCATTTGCAAGGTGTTGTACACAGAAAGTACAGACCGTGCTGCGAAACCTCAGTCACTACACAGAAGATCGAGACGACAATTGTGTTCTAGGATGTGATTTAGAAGTAAGAGGGTAGACCTTATGTCTTATTCCTCTCACCCAAGAAGCTGGATCAGAGATTTCATGGAATGGTTTGTGCACTGTAAAGAATGCACACTATCTAAGATTAGCTGAAAGCATATATCTTAACTGTTAGGCATTTAGCTGAAAATACTGAATCTGAGAATTAAATTTCAGGCTGCCACAAAATACTAAGTGGCACCATTAAATCACAATTTTATAGTTATTGTTTTGGAAAGGAGTAGAAGTGCAGCTGCATCCCTATTTAATTATTGAGAGTGGAGCCATTGGTCATTGAGACAACAAGGCCTGAGAACTGCCCAAGACTTAGACTACTCTCACGGGGCATAAATGGTCAATAAATGGTCATAGCATATTTACTTCTCATAAAATGCCTAGAATTGTGAAAACACATTCAGAAGTGTTAGCTTCTTATCCATCAGAAAATAAGTATTTTATTGCAGGTCAGAAATACCACTTTAAGTATCAAACTATTTTCTTATTCATTTCTTATTTTTTGTTTTCTTTTTCTTTCCCCTCCCACAGTCAAACATCAACCTATCCTAATGCCTCCATCCTTTGTTGGTGCTGCCTACTCCTCCTTACCTTCTCCCGTACCCAGTCCATCAGAGGCTGTGTGAATGATGAGATAATGGTGTCCCAGTACTGGGTATTATTCGCTTTCATGGAGAATTTTTCTATTATGACCCACCCTCATTTTTTCCTCCCCTGCATTCTCAGGTAGGTCTGAAGGACAGCTATGCAATAGAGATATGTTAGCAGATAGATCAATTTCTGCAACAGCTCAGCCAATACATAACCCTTTTCCCCTCCTTCAGCTAGGTCTCTCTCTATAGTCCCAGCCTCCACCAGGGTTTCAAATATGTAAAGCTCGTGCAACTTCCCCCCTCTCACATCTAGCAAATTGGGCATGCCTATCCCTCCCTGCTAGCACCTTAGACTCCCAAGACAGCTATCAAGATGTTATCACCTGGTTACCCTCAGTGTTTTATCCCTCTGTGCCACAGTGCTGGCTAATTTTCTTAATAAAACACTTAGACAGTAGGTGCCCTAATCATTAACCAGTGCATATGGAGCCATTTGGTGTCTATGGAGCTCACTCTGTCGAGCTGCATATTTCAGTTAATTTTTCCATTGAGAACAGTGGCTGACTCATGAATTATTTAAGTGCACTGACTGCTAATGGATTAGAAAGAAAATGCCCTCTCTTCTGGGAATAGGGAATTTTGCAAGATGTAGAAGCACCACTATATGTTGCACTGGGTTAGCAGTCTGACCCAGTAAAACCATAGCTGGTATAGAAACGAGTGCCTGGAGGGGTGCTTGTTGCCTGATGTGCTGCAATGATATGAATCGAAAAGAGAGACAGAGAGAGAGAGACTCAATGTTGTTAACTAATGTTTGCATGGTTAGTGATTACTTCTCTGTTTTGAGCTTAAGCTGTTGGAGATATAGGAAAAAAGCATAATATGTACTGGCTGGCCATGAGACCCCCTAGAGCAGCAGGCCCCAGGCAGTCTTTAAAATTGCCTCAATTATAATCTGCCACTATATTCATGATTTTAGGCCTTTGCCTCCTAATATTTTTTATGTAAATTCGTGACTCTAAAGCTAAGATACAGAGAAATATGATAAGAAAGGGGCATGTTTTGTTTGAAAAATAAATATTTATATATATATATATATATATATATATATATATATATATATATATATAATTTTATATGTATACATAATTTACAAATCATCAGTCACAGTCAATTAATTTGTCAGCAAATAAAAAATTCAACAGGTGAGCTCGCACAACTAAGAAACAAAATCATTAAAACAACATGCCACCATAAAATTTAATTGGCATTTTATTCTGCGGTTTATAGTGTTTGCAAGGGAGAGCTGAACTATTCACTTTACAGGTGGTTTATGCACTAATTGGTCACTGCCATTGGCTTTATACAGTGGGGTTGCTAGCATAACAGCTCTGAGAAGTAAAAATCAGAAGTTTGGTAATTTGCCTAATTTGATTACAGGTTCCCCCAATCAGAAAGAAAAAGAAGTTCAGTAGCAGCATTCTTGATTTTAGGGATATGATGACTATTGTTGTAGATGGTAAACAATGGGATAATGATAAGGAAAGCAATCTATTTACTTCATTACAATAAAATGTTTAATTCTCAGTATTGGATGTTTTGCTGCCCTGTGCTGTTTCACAATTCTGTTATTTCGGTTTAATATTCTATACTAGGAAATGGTCACTCTAATTTCACTCATGGCATCATCTCTGCATCTCAAGTTGAAACTAAAGATTTCTTTTATCACCCATGCTGCCTCTAGAAAGGGTGCTGTCTAACATTGCATTATGGTTTGAAGAAAAGGGTTCCATAGAAATGCTCACCGTGATAACATGTTAGTATACCTCTCAACTATCCATATTTTTGCAGAATGTCCAGATTTTTGCAACATATTTTTCCTCCTATTCTTCATAAAATTTGTAGTTATCTGGCAAAACACTATGGTAAACTGATGATTAAAGTCACTAAATAATTACATGCATTTGAGTTTCCGCCTTCATATCCCTCCTGTTATTCTAGCCATTTTCGAAGTTTATAACAGCAGCATTTAAAATGTGCCCCAATTTTTGGACCTTTGTTCCTCCATTATGTCAGGCTTTGTCCAGATGTCTTGCACTAAGAGGTTGATAGGTATGCATGTAAGAAATCATGTAATAGCTCATGTAACATCAAAGATGCTGCTTCAGTAAAAAAAAAAAAAAAAAAAAAAAAAAACTTTGTGTTTTTGAAGACAATTAAGAGATATAGAGATAGACATTTATAGTTCAAAATAAGCAAATGTAATCCAGGAGTACATGCAAAAGGCAATACTTTTTTCAAAATGTTGCCTTCATCTTTGACTCTGCACATGCAAAAAATATTGTCTTGTACTTCTCTCAGTGAGTGAGTGAGTGAATAAGTGAGTGAGTGAATGGGTGTGGAGTATGCGAATGAGTGAGTGTTTGAGTGAATGAATGGGAGTGGGAATGAGAGAGAGAGAGAGAGACAGAGAAACAATGTGGGAGACAAACTAAGGGAGAGAAAAAGAATAAGACAATAGGCTGCTCCCCTGCAAGGAGACTCAAAGTGTCTTTTCAATGCTTAACAAGATACGATCTTAACCATGTGTCTTCATTTGAGTCCAACAGTGTGCTTGACCAAACTATTGGTAGACCCTCTGTCAAGAGAAACCACAGAGTGAAACAGCTCAGTATTGCTAATGACAAAAATAATAGCTTTGCACTTGTGTATATCTATCTATCTATCTATCTATCTATCTATCTATCTATCTATCTATCTATCTATCTATGTCTATCTATCTGTCTGTCTGTCTATCTGTCTATGTATCTATCTATCTATCTATCTATCTATCTATCTATCTATCTATCTATCTATCTATATCTGTCTATCTATCTGTCTGTCTGTCTATCTGTCTATGTATCTATCTATCTATCTATCTATCTAGCTATATCTGTCTATCTGTCTGTCTATCTATCTATCTATCTATCTATCTATCTATCTATCTATATCTGTCTATCTATCTGTCTGTCTGTCTATCTGTTTATCTATCTATCTATCTATCTATCTATCTATCTATCTATCTATCTATTTATCTATCTATCTATCTATCTATATTTTCTTTTGGCAACATAGTCAATGTTATGTATTAATGGTCTTTGTCACAGATGGCTTGAGTTGTCACGAATTGTCACATTTTGCCTAGAATGTGGAGTATTGCTAAGCAGTGACCTTAATTTTGCATTAATTGTAAAGCAGTTAAGCAACAGTAAAATTTCAGAGTAAACTAGAACAGCTTAAATACACTCTCTCCAGGATTCAGTAAAATCCATGTAGACGCCGTGTAGAGCCCATGGGAGATCATAGTAACACGGATATTGAATCCATGCAGGCAGTAGTGTAGAGGCTGTCCCATGGTTGTGGATTGTGCAGGGAATACCTGAGCAGATTTTATGTACAGCATAAGAGTCCCTGTAATGTACCATGCTAGTATAGAAATATGTGTGAGTTGTAATAGTTTTTTTTGTTTTTACTTTTATTTATTTTTTTATTTTTATGCCTGTTCGCACAGTGAGGGGCAGACGGCAGCAGTGCCAAGCTGCCCCTTACACATGCACAGCTAACACCTGCCAGACATCTAAATATAGAAGGGTCTATATTATATAGACGAAATTTCAACATTTCAAATGCTCACATGAGCATAAATGCAGGTAATCCAAATCACTATTGTGGGGGGGGGCTGCACCCCCCATACCTCCTGCTAAATATATATTGCAACTCCGAGATCGCATTACAGTGAGGAAAGGGCAAATTTTCCGATCTTCACTTTACCACGAGCTCATAATAGCAATTACAAAGAACAGCATTTTCGACATCTAAGCCGTTCGAGATTTTGATTTTTCATCGATCTAATATGGACCCAATATAGAAACTGGATGTAATTAGTTTTAGTTGTCTACTGTTTTTATTTTATTTTATTTTATTGTGTTTTTTTTTTTTGAATGGCCATTTGTGCAGTGCAGTGCTTAGCAATGTTAACAGGTAGCTTAGTAGTATATGTGAAGGTATACTGGTTTTCTCACTATCCAAGTAGCTAAATAGGTACTCATGGTCTAAAGTGTCGTAGGTCTTAAGTTTAAGTCCCCAACAGACATACATTTTTACATTTAGTGCTGCGGAAATGTGTGAGGTGACCTAAAGGGTGGTTTAATTTCAAAACAAAATTGTTACATTTGGAAAAAACTGTGCAGTGCTAAGCACTGCTTAAACATGGCCAATGGCTACACCTGTTTGCGCTTTGCTAAGCTTCGCTAAAACATGGCTGTGCAAGTTTACACAATGCTCAGCTCCTCTAAGTGGGTTTCTGCAATGCTAAGTAATGTGGCACTTTTTTGAATATTACAGTATGACATATAAGGTTGGGAAAACAGCCTATATAAAGGCTAATAGATGGGAATTCTGCAGCATTTGTTGGAGTCTTACTAACCTGTTGATATGCCTGGCGGTGTTGGTGAGGGACCGTGCTTTTGGGCACAGAGGTGGGGTGTGCAGGATTCCAGAATGTTTGTTGGACTGCTGGTTCAGAACTACGAACCCCAGCTGTTGCAGGGCATTTACCAGGGCTCAGAATGTAAAGCTGAAGCCTGGGGTTGGTTGGCCATGGATCTTACCAGTGCTACTGGTAATCCCCACACTGGTGAGCAGTGTCATCACCACTATGATGACCCGAAGCAAAGGAATAGGGGAACTTTGGACACCTGGGTCCAAGAGGCTAGGCCTGGGCATGCCCCACAGATATGTAAGTACGTTTGTGACTACTTTACTAAAATACAAGCTGAATCCATGCAAAAATGGTATGCATAATGTTTTCCTTCTCTTCCAACAGCTGCAGATAAATGGGCTCGCAATGTCCAGTCTCACGCAGGGTGCCTGGCCAGGATGCACCGTGAGTGTGGTAAGTACAGATATTTTTTGATAATTGTAGTGCAATAAACAATAAACAATACCAGTAACAATAAGCAATAATGTGTAAAGCAGGATTGTGGTTTGATAACTAATGTGTGCAAATAGCCTTAGTAGCGCTGTATTCACTGCATTTGTGTTCTAATGTCACTGCAGTCAAGAGTAAAACTGAAATAAATAAAAAATGACAAATTAATTGTTGAATAAATGTATTGCGCAACCCATAGTATGATTCAAGGCTGTCTTCAGGCCACTTTCAGTCACATAATCTCTATTCCTCCCACACCAGGAGCAAAGTATATGGGTAAGTTAGCCCACGTTCTGGGCAGATATCATGTGTATACTTCACAGATTCTAAGGAGTAATAACAACAAAGTGTAAAGCAGGATTTTGGTTGATAAGTAATGTGTTCAAATACGTGCAGTAGGGCTGTATTCATTGCATGTGTGTGTTTTAATGTCACTGCAGTCAACTGTAAAAGAGAAATAAATAAACAATGCAAATGTAATTGCCTGATAAGTATATTGCACAACCCATAGTACAGTTCAGAGCTGTCTTCAGGCCACTTTCAGTCAAATAATGCTTTGTATTCCTCCTACTCCTGGAACAAAAGTATATGGGTAAGGTAGCCCATGTTCTGGGCAGATATCATGTTTATACTTCAAAAACTCTTAAGGGGCAATAACAATAAAGTGTAAAGGAGGATTGTGGCTTGATAAGTAATATGTTAAAATAACTGCAGTAGGGCTGTATTCATTGCATATCTGTTCTAATGTCACTGCAGTCAATTGTTACATTATTGTATGTGCACATGTACCCTGGAGTTACAGCTTTTGGGTTCTACTCCCATGCCTGCCAACTAAAATATTAAGGCTGTCTAGTCTACTTGATGTACACAAACATACCTATGAACTGTCACAATTTTTCATAATGTAATGATAAATTTCCAATCTGTCTGGTCCTTGATTAGCTGATAAATGATTACCTGGAATGCAATGTATTTGTGAATCCATTTACAGAACACCTTGGTAGTTATGTGCATGCACATTATGTGAAACAGTTTCTTGTAGTTGTGTACCTACATTTGTTACTGCTTGGCCCATACTGTCCCATGCTCACAGCTTGAGAGGTATGTGCATACTACATCTATAGAATAATTTGAGTCACTGTACTCACAACTGACACTGCACACCTGTAGAAGTATGTATTAGTAGTCTGTGTATTAATATCATCTGTGACTTCACTAATGGTATGTTTTTCTCTCACTCCCCACCCCTTATCTTCTTTAATTTATTAATGTTGTTTATTATTATGAATTAATATATTCTGTAAATCTAACTGTTATGTTGGCCTTATGGGTTATTTCATACTGGTTTGCTGTTAACATAATTACTGTTATGTTATTTATTGTTATGTTCCACATAATATACCTTAATATGTATTTGGATTAATCAATATTATGTTCCATTATGTTAATACTAACACTGATTTGGTTATTACTAACCTTATTACTATAACTAATTTACTACAGTATGACAAGGTAGGCTGGTCCAGGTGATACACCTACCTTGGCTCCTCCGGCTATGACACTGAGGCCCAGCACATCTGGGCCACAGCATGGTGGTGCCTCCACTGCTGCCCCTGCACTACCTGCGGCATCGGGTAGTTCTGCCCCACAGGTTGGGGCTGAGCCCCCCTTTGGGAGTGATGGTGGAGTGGGTGTTGTCACCTGTGACAAACTACCAAGATTGGTGCACAGGATAGTGTTCTGTGGTTTTGGATGCCACCTGCACGGGATGGAGGGCATGCTCATCACTCTGCTGGGGCAATCTCGCCCTGGATCCCAGCCTCCATCACTGCCACCCCAGGGGCAGTGGTGGATCCCGGGACAGTGGTGGATCCCAGCCTCCACCACTGCCACCTCAGGGGCAGTGAAGGAGCAGAGCTGACAGTCCCATGGGTGGGGACTTGAGTCACACTGCTACCTTCTGGAGGCACCCGAGACTTGGATTCCACAACACCCTCCCTATTAAAGCTGTTCACCCCCCTCTTGTGTCACTTACCACCCTTGCCTGCTGTCTTGTCTGCCTTGCCTGTCTGCAAAAGCTTCTGCCCCTTCCCAACTTTCCTCCCCCACACATACCTATGTCCCTTTCCCAACATTCTACTCTTACCTTAAAAAAAAAGGCACCTGTCCTAAAAGAAAATTATCGTCCCATGCATACCTCTCCATTTCGCACACATGTTCACCGGACACAAGTAATTCGGTTCAATTGGCTTGACAACAAAGTTATATTGTCACCACTCCTCCCTGTGGGGGTGACAGTCCATATTCATCTACAAATTCTGTCAAAGTGCACAGTTGCTGCTGATGAAGAAATTAATAGCTATGGTTCTTTCCTACACCCTTCCTGCACATCCCTACCTGCCCTTCACTATGTTTTCCCCCTGCTGATACCCCATTTCACCACTTTCCTATCTCCCCATTTCTCTTTTCTTTAAAGATTTTTTGCACAATGCTGTGCGATGAAGCATGTCACACAGTGTCACTAAGCTCAGCTAAATGGAGCTATATTGATAAATGTGTTTTAAATGATAAAAAACTCATGCAAAATAAACATCTGCTCCCTATTTCAAACCTAAAACCATCACATCTGCAGACCACGGCATGAACCTTCTATGCCACACAGCTGTTAATTAAAACAAGTGGTTCAAGCAAAGCATAGTAATTGCAAGTTACCATCAGTAAAAATGTTTAAGCATAGCTGTGCATCGTGCCACATCGCGCAAACTTTCTGAAAGATTAATGGAAAAACTGAGAGTGTAACTTGGAGTCTGGTAGAGGACTACATCACTAGAAAGCCAGACACAGACTAACGGGTGTAACTGAGGGCTCTAATAGCAGATAAATGTGAAATTTTATCAGCTACACATACAAGTACACTTGCTAAAACATTAATGGCAAAATACATGTTCATCTGGGACTCTGATTGATGGCAATTAGTGTGCCAAGCAGGGTGTACATACTTTTATGTGGGTATCAGGTGATATATGGACGTATTACCCTGTTATAGTTCAACATATACATTACCTCTCCCTCAACTTTTCACAGGTATGTCAGGAATCAGACAAGGCTATGGTCCTGCTCCTGGTAAGCACAACACTGTTTTGTTACAGATGTAGATTTACTGCAATATATTCCCTAAAGTGTCATTCCAGACCAGCTGGCTGTATTGCTGTACTGTCAGCATGATTGCCAACTGCATAGATATGTTCTTATTGAATACACTTTAAAGTCATGCCTATGCCTTGTATGTGTGACCACACTGATAGATGTGACAGTATTGTCAGGACGTTACAGATTGTCATATGTGTCAACTGTGCAGAGTCTTCACAAATGTCAACAGTGTACCTCACTGCTGCTGATGAGATTGCTGTGTAAAGAACTTTTATTTACAAGTAACTACAGATGTTTATGAGAAAAGTAATGTCCTCATGTCCTACTATATGATGTTGGGGATTAAACAGGTCTGTAATACTGACAACAGTGTATAAAGCTTTATATATATTGCAACATAATATTACAGACCATGATAGTGCAGATATTGATGTACTGCTTTTTCCTTTCTTATCATAGGTGACCAGGGAGGTTGGTCTCTGTCCCCTACACAACCTGATGTCAGTGTCTCTTCAGACTCTGATGATGATGGTGGCTAAAGTGAGGCACAGGTGGGGGTTTCAGGGGCTGAATCTGTCACAGAAGTTTACATCCCTCTACTGCCCTCATTATCACTGCACACAGTCAATATGCTTACACATACCCAGTCCTGGGAGGCCACAGGTATTGGACAGTCTGAGGGTAGGGACACTGAACAGCAAAGTGTGGTAACTATGGCTCCAGTGAGTGTAAATACTGGCCATAGACAGAGATAAGGTGAGGTTACACACAGGCAGATTGATAGGGGTGCTCATAGGATGCCTGTTGTCTTTCCACCACTTGTTGCAGGTGTCTCATTAAAGGTCACTCGGTATATGTTTTGGGCCATCATGGTGGCACAGGCAGATTGCAAAAGGAACTCCAGACAAATGCTCAGGATTAAGGATGCATCACAGTCTGACATCCATGACTGCCTCCACTGCATTGTTGATACCCTGGATTGGTTCACTGATGCAGTAGAAAGAGGTTGGTCTGAGACAGATCACAGAATATCTGTCTTGGAACACGCAATGTCTGTGATGGAATGTTTGGTTGGAGTTGAGCATTGGACTCGTGGACATAGGTCTGCAACTCCATCTGCTGAGAGTCCACGTGGCCATGTGCAATCATACTTCCATAATGGCAGTACATCCAGCACTCCATAGGGGATTGTGCTGCCAACACCAAGATGTGGGAGGCCATGGGCTCATGGTCATGGGCATTGCAGTGGAGGACACGGTCCCAGAAGACAGCACTCACCGTCAAGTACTAGCACCGCTTCTGACCTTGGGCATGGAGATGCCAGTGTAACTCTTGGCAAATCCAGTTCCCGTGTTTGAGGACAGAGGCAGTGAACTGTCAGTTCTACTATGCATTGTTCAAAGCTGTCAAACATACACACATGTAGGGCTAGCACTGAGTTTGACTGTCTTCGTGCACACACTCACACACCACTGTCAAAATCAGGTCACCTACAGCCACACATGGCACATGTCCATGGTCCATCTTGCCTGCCTCCCTTCCTGACTCATACATATGCTTTCAAACTATTGGGTCAGCTTAGGCCTCCTACTCTCCCACACAACACCCTGTGCAAGTGATGATACCTGTGCCACATCCCTGTCATCCTCACCATCGATGCTGGGAAATGAAGCAATGTGTCTGACGCACGGGATAATTATATAAATTCATATCGTATTTCCCCGGAAATAAGATTGGGTCTTATACTCTTTCCCCTGCCAAAATACGTATTAGGGCTTATTATCAGGGGATGCCCTATTTACTCACACTGTCAAAAAATCCACCTTTATCCATTTATTCATGTACAAAAATCAACATTTATTAATGAACACAAATCAATGTTTATTCATGTACAAAAATTTACATTTATTCATGTACACAAATTGACAATTATTTCATACTGTTCTATTATTGGACCACAGTTCTAATGCATTAAAACAGTTGTGTGAGAATTCTTCATAAACAGTGCACCAAACATTTCAACTTCAGAATATTTGCACCTTGGCTTTCACAGTTATTCAAATACAGTCATGTCATCTTCTTCTAGAACATTGTCATAAATGTCCAACCCCTGAATTTCGACCTGAATTTCTTGTGTCTCCATTTCCTGTATAAGCATTGGCCCCAATCTGTCATGCCTAGCAATAGAGCTCTCCTTAAATGAGCACTGCTTGTCCAAGTAGCCTGCTCGTAGTGCATTGACAACACATCTGTCAGTGATTTTATCCCATGACTTTTTCAACCAAGTCACGACCTATTGCAGGCTAGGATTCATAAAGTTGCCATGCTGATTTCTCTCCATTCTATTTTCAATGTAATCATTGAGTTCCATGCGCAAATGGTCCTTGAATGGCTTGTTTATTGCAATATCAAGAATCTGGAGATAGGCAGTCATTCCTGCGGGAATCATTATTTGATCTATTCTTCTCTGTGCAAGGAATTTCTTCATTTCTTTAGTGCGGTGAGTGCTGGCTGAATCCCAGACTAGCAGACCTCTTTTGCCACCTCGCAAAACAAGTGGCAGCATTACATCAACCCACTTACTTATAGTGTGCACCAGGCTTTTTTGGTTTCAAGAATGTAAATGCCTGAAACACGTTCAGTCTTATTTTTCATGCCCTTACTAATGATTAGAGGTGGTATTTTCTTTCCATCTAGACGAATTGCCAAAATACAGGTAACACGTGCACTCTCGTAACCAGTGGAGGGAATGTAGATTGACGAGGCACCCCTCTGATCAATTGTTGTTTGAGATCCTTCACCCATAAACACTGCAGTTTCATCCATAGCAATCATCCTGGAGAGTTGGTATTTAGGAAAGTCAATGCCATCAACAAAGGATTTGAACGCAAGTGCACGTTTAACAATGTCAGTATCTTCCAGCTTGAACAGTGTTGTTGATCTTCTTAGAGACAGTTCATATCAATGAAGGAAGCCATCCAGCCAATGTTGTGATGCTTTGAATTCATCTGGGGATATTTCTAACTGTGGTGCCATTGCAAGGGCAAAAGCTTGGATATCAGCCCTGCGCACAACCAAAGCCTTTGATCTCCTGTTAGCAATCCATTCACAGATGATGTCTTCCAGCTCGGGAAGTAATGCTTGCTGACCAGATCCACACTTGCACTTCTTAGCATTTCCCTTGTCGGTCTGTTGACTGAGGTTATCATACACTGCACACCATTTTCGGACCATTCAGAGATCTAACTTCTTTCCTTTGCAGAAAGCTGCCAGATTCTTTCCCCGGGAGTCTGCCATGATTCCTTTCTTGTATGCAATGGAATAGCTCTTTCTTTTTGCACTCATCTTATCTGGGGGGGTTAATTTGTAGACTTACGAGACCTGAGTGGCAACACAAAATGATGCTGTTTACAAAGAGAAGGCACAGCCACAACCATACACTATCATGTGCGCATGCTTTACGCACGTTGTCTGTACGTTGATCAATCAAAATACGCCTGCCAGTGTTTATGGGCCAAGGATCTCAACAGTCAAGTGTGAGTGATGGTTCGGGTTACAGTAAGAATTGTGGAGGACTCCCAGGCAAAGAATCCTATGACTTTCTGCAAAGAGAAGAAGTTGCGTGTCTGAAGGGTCCGAAAATGGTGAGCAGAGTATGATAACCTCAGTCAATGGGTGTCAATAATATTTTATAATTCAACACGTCCATTGTGTGTTGTTGACAAGCTTAACTGGGGCTTATTTTTGGGGTAGGGTTTATATCATGACCACCCTGGAAAAGCATGCTAGGCCTTATTCTCTGGTTAGGTCTTATTTACAAAGAAATATGGTATGTAATTGTATAATCCAGTGCTGCTTTGCCATGCCACTTGTTCTGGTCACTGACAGATACTGTATGCTGACATTTGTAATGAGTAAGTCACATTATTTTGTGTACTTTATGTTCTATGTTGTTGCAATGGCTGTATACTTACACAATGAATGGCGTGACATGGACATGTTTATGGCTGTTGTTCAGGAGTCTGTAGGGGACACCTATGGATGCAGAGCAGCAATGCACCTGTAGACGTCACAGCACAAGATGGAATATCAGCACAAAAGAAATATATCTTCAGCAAGACACAGCACTATATGTGCATGACTCCATAGGTTCATATGTGTATAACAGGCTAACAAGGACAATGGCATCATTCAGCCTACTCATGCACCCCTAATCTATGAAAAGGTCTGATACTTCCCCTTGATAAGTGTGCCCACGGTTTCTGGAGATAACACATCTACAAGCTGTGGTGATGGAGATGACCATTCTATAAATTTCCTGTGTCCTTTGCAGACATTTGTCCTACACCAGTTATGATTGTCTTGTTCTGCATCCAGTTGTGTAACTTGCACATGATGTGCATTACAGTAGATGTGTGCTTCACATGGATGGGGAGCCTGTTACATATAGGGTGTAGTATCTGTGTTATATACCTGTCTTTCCAGCATGTACTATTTATACCACAGTGATGGTGTAGGTGTGTAGAACAAGTAATAAATCTGCTAGTCCTGTCTTGGATAAGCGGGAGGTACACAGTGGGATCCGACATCTCCCTGTCTGGCAGCCATACACATCCTCTCCAAAGCATGTAGGAGACAGACTACACATGTATAGTCTTGACACAAACTGCATAGGACATGTTATCAACAATATGTATTGGTTAACCCTAGAACCTGTGTGGCTGCTACAGTTATAAGATATGCCTGTGTAGTGACATAGCAAAAGTGCCATTGCACTCAATGATAGGTGTGATAAGTGCCAAATAAAGTATAACAATGACAGTCTGAGATTTGCATGCCATACCTTTCTGAATAGGGTGTACAAAAGTGAATGGATTCTCACATCTTAGCGATCTGTGAAAGTCAAAGGCTACATTACTCTCTGTGTCCATAAGTCCATAAGTAATGGCTCATCTGTGTGTGGTGTGTGGATGCTACTATATTTTCCAGTGGTGGATGACTTCCAAAAGGGTAGTATTGTGCAATTTTTGGCATTTACTATTTGTCAGTGGCTCTGATAACAACTGAATGTGTGTCTTAGGCCATCCTGGATAACTGTCGGTTTTGTGTGGGATTCAGTTACAGCTCCTAATATGCAGTCACCTGCTAATGTAGTCAGTCAAAGGTCACTGACAGTGGCCATGACTACAGAGAAGGGAATTGCTAGAAGGGGTACTTCATTAATGATGTCTGAGGGAAGTCCACTGATGACGGGCATTGATGTAATGTAGGACTACCCAATTCTATCTTCCCAGATTATGACTATCAGACACTTGGCTATCCACCAGCTGACATACCACTCTGTAAATAACCTACACAGTTTTCAGCAAGGACTGCTGGCCTAATATTGTCAAACATCCTGTCAGGCCATGGTAGGTGGAGTGAGTCATATTCCCCTCATCCATTGCATAGTTTAACAGTGAGGTCCACTGGTTAGGGTAGGTAGGCATGATCTGCCCTTGAGCAAAACAAACTGTGTTTGGTCCAGTGTCAGTAGGTGTGCGACATTGTTATTGACTGTATCTATGCTAACTACTTTTGTGGCTTTACATATCAGATGACTGAGAGATCTGGGGACACTGCTTGGTACTCCATGCTAGTTGTCTTCTGTGCAACTAAGTATTGCAGTTACTTCCATCATGTTCCAAGAAAAGGGTCATCCAAAGTGTCTGTACAGAGTACAGACAATGGAGAAAATCATTATATGTATACCCTGTGAAGGTAAGGCGGGAGGTTTTACACAGGTATTCTGCAGTCAGACACTACTCAAGCAGTGTATACTGAAAGGACACAGTTACCTTGTGCAGAATGTGGAAAGCAGGGGAGTCCCCTGAATTGCTGGGATACTATTAATGCTGGTCTCACCACAACCACTCTCTCATGTGATACCATGCTCTGATACTTTCTCTGTCATCACAAGCAAAATGTTACTATGAAGCTCATGATGACAAGCAGGACACAGCCTGTTTGTTCATCCACATCATTGTCCCACATCATAAAAGGCTCTGTAGGCTTCACATACCCTTTTCCATGTAGATGCCTTGAGTAGCAACCTGAGCAATCAGTTGAGCTGTGCATGTATTATGCTTTCTGTACTAGGGTTGGTGGTATGTCACTAGGGAACTGACAAGATGGTGATTAGGAGCACAGCTACAGTGTCACAATATAATGTGCAATGTCCATTGACATAAATATCCAAGCTTGCTGAAACAAGCATCACTGTGGCAGTGATCCAGCTTAGGTGACATTTTCACAGGAATTCATGCATCCTGCCCTTTGGCTATTTGCAAGACATGACTGTGAGGCTTACTGCAGAGGACTGTCCACCTTTGTCCAAAGTGTATCCACCTGCCACATGTCCTAGGTATATCATACTCTTCAGTTATGTACCCAGAACACATGTCTGTGTTCCCACATCATGTCATACAACAACCAGTTTGCTGTCTGGTTGCTTGACAGACATTGTATGCTTGCAAGACCAACATAATGTCACCAAAGTTAAACAAGTCCTCTGTGCATGCATGAGCATCCACATATTCACTGCAAGGCGTACCTACAGACACTGTGTTTCAGGCTGTCAAGGCCAAGGGTGTGGTAGCATGATCTTAACTTTGCAGGACTTGCACAGTGTCACATCTGTAGGTATGGTATTGGAACCAAGCCTAATAACAGGATTATGGTCAATCTAAAGTCCACATGGCTGGAAAAGAATTGTATGGCATACTGTCTGGTACTGTGTTACCTTAGGGGACCTACATAAAGGTGACATGTTACATTTCACCATCTATCATGACACTTCCTAATGATGGCATGCTATGATGTGCACACAAGCATGACTGTATTGCTAATGGCATTATCAATGACTGCAGACGAGATGTGGAAATTGTCCCCACCTTTCTACTCCTATGCCATACAAACACAATATGTGATAGATGCGACTGTATTTCTAACCTTGATTCCATGGTGTCTCAAAAACAAGTCAGTACATATGGCAATGAGCATTTTGTCAACCTGCACAGCTCACCACCTGTACCATCCACACCCAGATCACACACACCTGCACATGTGCAGCTCCTTACCAGATACATTCCCAAACAACAGACACCTCATAAAATCCTACCTCTGGAGAGCACAGTACACATAATAGTTCATGCACCACTGTCTCACCAGTCAAATACCTGAGGCAAAACACAAAATAAAACTATTATTCATATATGATTTCATCATGAGACACATTGATGTCTGTCACCTGGCTACATATGGGAAAGGTCACAGTTAGCTGTCTGTGGGTTGACATGACACGCCATACCACACATTACTGCAACTCAAGGAATACCAGGTAACATAATGGTGACATCATAGTTCCTGCAGGTGTGTACTACTAGGGACATACATCACTGGACTGTATGCAGACACATGACTGAGCTTAGACACTCTGTGTCTCTTGCAGGTATGCCCATAGCTTTCAGCTGCATTTGACTCTCTCCTAGGATGATGGTTTAATACACACAGAAAATGATGGACATCAATAATTGCCTTAGAATGTGGTGTCATTGTAAGGGGATCCACTATATGTCCACCTGGGATGACTTGCTCAACAGACATCAGTGCTTTGCCATCTCTCACCACTGGGTTGTTGAATACTGGCCAAGGCTGCTGACACCCCCACAGTGCATCTTATAGGCACTTTCTTGAGGGAAAACTTTCCAACGAGAATGCCACCTTCATACAGCATCTTGGTTATGCTGCTACATGCTGGAAATGGCAACACTAAACTTCATTCTGTGGAAGATGTCCCCACCTTGGAATTTGCAGACATTTGTGCAGTCAAAGACATTTGGATCAAGGCTGTGGACAGCATCACAGCCATACCAGACTACATGTCCTTCCACATGTTCAGACCTCAAACTGACAGTGCTCAAGGTAATGCAGGTGGAGTATACATGTTCATTAAGGATAGATACACATCCAGATTTTGTGCAACACTGATTTCCTGGAGACACTCAGATGCTATTCACTGCTGGAAAGGCACCAAATCAAGCCATTGACAGCTACAGGAGCAGCTCCATCAATCCAAACACCCATTTTGCTAATTTGAATGTACTTGTGTCTATCAAGATATATCAGTACACCATGGTTTGGGGCAACATTAAGTAAACACCAACTGTGCTGCTTAGTCGTGCTGAAGCTCACTTGCCCAAAGGTTATTCCACATCATTAACTGCAATGCCATGGATCAGTGGTATGACATCCCCCTAAGGAGAGCCAACATAGTGACTCGTGTTTACCAATATGGTGACCACTGCAGGCCCCACTGTGAGGTCCTCCCTGGTGAGATCTGACCACAGATCACTCTTACTAAAACTATCAGACCTAACCCCCCCTTGCAGAAAATACAGAAATATACTTCAACAACGCAATGTACTATCTCCTATGGGATGGTTTACAGAGCTTAAATGCACCTCCCCCTCAGATGGGGCATGCAGATATGCAGAACTCTACACCCATGCATTATGTAAGCAGCAGAACAACTGCATAGACTCTGCTGTACCTGACAGAAGGAATACAAGTGCTAATGACACACCAAACCTGCCTGGTGGACAACTGCCAATAATAGGCTGTACAATAAAAGGTGGACATTGCTGTGGAACAGTTGGGGTGAGGGTGCCCCCTAAAACTGAGGCACAACCTCCTCAGCTAAAACAAGCACATAGCGTTGTTTTGACATCGTGTAGAAACAGTGTGTGACAAAATTAGCCTCCCACACAGAACAGAACCACAACTCAGTGTAGCTACATGTGTAACCTCAGAGAACAGGCCCATAAAATACTCATACCTAATGATATTACATATAATGAATTGGTCTGTACCCATAGCTAACCTCTTGTCCCACAGGTTCTGCGTCTACTTCACTCCCATGTCCCCACCACATGTGCCACATGACATTCCAACAACCTGTCTTATACCTTCCATATCTATAGAGCAAGCAATAACTGGCATCTCTATGGGGGATTCACATCATATATTGGACATGCTAACATCTCAGGCTGTGTCCTACATGGGATCCAAAAAGATTACTAACACCATTAGGAACTCCTTGCAATTATATTGTAACCACTGACTGTATCCCATCTGACTAGACAGTGGCAACTGTTATTGCCTTGCACAGGGGTGGTGCATCCACTGACCACTGGAACTATAGACCTATTTGCCTGAGTAGCCATATGTGTATGCCCATGGGGCAAATCCCCATAGAGCTGATCAGCAAACATATATGTAATCTACAAACAGTTGACTGTGCACAGTTTAGATTTCCTGACAGGGAGATCATGGCTGTTAAATGTGTTGGGCATGTCCAAGGCAATTGCCAAGGATCTGGGTGAGGGGACATCAGGGCATACAACCCCCTAGAATTAAGCCAAGCTGTGTGACTCTATCCCCAACCCAGGCATCATTGGCAAAAGCACGCACCTAGGCATCTATGGTAATATCTTTATAGTGGTCACTAGGTGGCTCTGTGATGGCATGCATACTCAAAATAGGGCAGTCTGCCTCCAATAGCTGATCTGTAAGCATCAGTGTTCAACAAGGCTCAGGCATGGGTCCTCTACTGCTTGGAATCCATTTAACCATGATACAAGTGAATACTGAATGTCTGTGGCTCACAGTGGGCTGATGCCTGCAAACTATGAGTGGTCATGGACTCTGTGAGTTATGTCAATATCCCACAAGAGTGTATTGATGAACAAATGCCTGTTGACATACAAATAATGGCCATAAACTCCATGCAGATATATATTTAGTATAATTTCCATTGGAAATACCTATGTTACTGGTAAGTAGCACATCAGTAGCAGCATGCAAAGTACTTATTCAGGGGCAATAGACCTGGACACACAGGTCTGACCACACAGGTTTACACCTAATGTACCTGAGGTCACCATGTCTCCCTAGTGGTAAGATGGGAACCATATGTCATAACTGAGGGAACAGCCACCTGAAATTGACATACTTATAACCTCCATGTACTCTTCCCTCAGCATACCAACATTTAAGTGCAATGGCCATTTGGTAATCTACCTTTGCAAGCACTACTGGCAATTGCACACAACACAATGGTCCCTCACTAGGGAACTTTACATCTTCAGTATCTGTTCAATGGGGTTCATCTGAAATAAAAGGAATCCAGAGACAGCGCACACAATCCACACTTTATTCAAAGTATAAAACATTTCATCTGAAATAACTGTCATTGTAGCATGTGGCATATACACTACTCAGAAGTGACCGCTGTCTTACATACGGGGCAATGTGTAACTCTGCTTGAATGAAAATGCTGCATATCTGTAGGTGGCATGGTACAAAGATCACTCACTGTAAGGACATTAACCTGGTATGTGACATTAATAATACATGCAGGTGGGAGAAATCTGTCTAGCAGACTTTAACACACCTTTGAAACAGGATTCTGACTAATGGCAAACATAGCACCTCAGTTGACCTCATCAGATTTCATCTGTATGACTGCCTGGGTGACTGTCATTTCACCATAGGGATTCTGCCTGTATCCCTCATGGATAGGGGCAATATGTGCTGATCATGTAAATAAGAGTATAAACTTGGCTAGCATTGTGAGAGCTGTATGGCCATTATGCTACTAAAGTTCAAAGATCCTATGATTCCATAAGCTGATGTAAAATGCTCTAACAGTCACACACACAAATCTGGTTATATAGAGGATAGCACCACTTCCAATTACT
>NC_056734.1:333659572-333834572 GCF_019279795.1 Protopterus annectens
GATGAGTTACTCTTAAAGTAGTTATATGGGGACACTGTTGTGTTAAAGGTGGAGGAACAACACCGCATGTTCTGCTGAGATACACAGTAATCCAAATATCATGTAACCCCACTGTATAACATCTCATTTGACTGATGTAGTAAATATTCCTTGCATGAGGCCTAGTGAATATTAAAGGACACATGATAGCGGATTGGGTATCTGTAGTCCCATGTAGATGTTACTTCTATCCAAGTTGCACACTATATTTACTTGCATAAAGATCCATACATACAGTACCATATTATACTAATCCATACAAGCACTGTGTAGGTTAGAGACTTACCTTGTGAATGCAGGAGTTCACAGAACTGTAGCTCCGGGATGACTCTGTCTGATGCAAGTAGTACACAGCCAATACATGGATAGGCACAGTTTGTGTGGGTTGCCTGGTATCAATTTAAATATATGTATGTAGGTAAGAGTAAGGTGTCAGTCCCTAGCACCCTAGGTTGTCAGTGAATATGCTATATATTGTTTCTTAGCCAAAGCCAGGGTGTACTGAGCATACCTACATCTGCCTTCTAGGGCATCAGCAGGGGGTATCTCCTCCAAGTCCTCCTGTGACAGCGGCTGAGGTGACCTAGGCACTGGTTGGGGCTGTGTATCCTTTCCCTTTGCTGATCCTGGTGCAGCTGTTTCTGCAGGATCTGATTATGTAGCATAGCACATACTGTGAACATATGTGCACATGTGGCTGGAGAGTACTGCAGGGCTCCACCAGATATATCTAGCACTGGAACCGTGACTTCAGAAGCCCAAACACATGTCTATGATGTTCCTAGTTTGTGCATCTATCTCATTATGACATTATTCCATGGGTGTCTGTGCATTTCTGATGGGTGTCATCATCCACGGTTCCAGGGTGTAGCCAGCATCCCCCAGTAAATTGTCGAGTGGGATGTTCCTCCTAGCAAACATCTAGTATAGCTGTGATGCATGCCAAATATGAGAGCTATGATAACTGCCAGGGCTGCCATTACACACATGCAGGATAATCCCCAGGGCATTGCACACAACCTGGCAGTTGATGAAGTGATACGCCTTGTGGCTTATGTAGATTCTACCTTCCTCACTCGGTGATGCCTTGATGTGTACAAGAGTGCAATCTATGGCACCCAGTACTTTAGGGTAGTGTGCTACACAGTAGAAGTGTTGCATATTTCTGGCCCTCACCTTAACAGTGAGGGAAAAGATGTGCTCTCTGACATGTGGTAGCATGGCATCCAGGAACTGGTGGAGTATCCTTGATGCCGATGCCTGTGAGACCTCCATCATGTCCCCAGTTGATCTTTGAAAAGCAGCTATAGCTAGTATCCTAAGGGCTACACATTCCTTTGTTTCCACTGGGATGTGCTCCCCTCTGCTGGTTCTAGCTCTGAGTTTAGGGTAGCACAGCTCAGTGAGCTCTTGTAGTACGACACTGTCCACCCTGGAGCACTCTACAATCCCCAGCTAATGAAGCTCTTGGAAGGTTACCCTGGGCCTGAACACTCTTCTCCTTCTCTACCCAACTCTATTGTCAGCAGCACTGACTTCAACATCTAGGACATACAGATGTAGCAGACCTGCAGCAGCCCCTAGAAAGATCTCAGTTAAAATTCCCAAGTTAGTACTCCAATGGTCCAGAGTACTGAGGGAAAATCAGAATATAGGGTATATAGATACTTTATACAGCTCTGCTGTAGGTCCAGGATGTGTGATTGGCTAACTAGGATGCATTCGACCTGCCAGCAATATAATTAACATAATTTAATGGCCCTATTTCAGTGCACAACGCCACACACAGCACTGCGTTGCCTAGCATAGCTTATACAAAGGTCAAAATTAATAATTGAATGCATTCGGTTTTAAGAACACACTCAGCCAGGTGAAGCACCATGTAGACATGTGCACCTAAGCTTAAAAGAGTCTAGAAGTGAGAGGGCACAACCCCATGATGTCAGCCACATCCTCTGTAAACATTAATATGGTTTAAGAGCCTACAATAAGGGGATATGGAGACACAATTACTCCTTACTGCTATTCAATAACTCTAACTCATTTTCATACACATCCATGCAGACAGCCTGGAAACTACACACTTCATAGTCCTATCACCTTAGCAGCAGCACCAATGCACCATTGTAGGGACCCCGCTCAAGGTCCTATAATACATTTCTATCAGATAGTATAAAATTATTTTTTTTCCTATTTTTTTCTAATAAGCGTATTTGCGCACTGCAGCATGAAGTGCAAACATGCTGAGATTATTAAAAAAATTATTAATTTAACTTATTCCCTTCATCTGTCTGACATACAGAATAATCGTTTTGCTCATATGTGTATGTGGTATTACATTTTCAGGAGATTTATGTCCACATTTCTAGTGTTTTACACCCCCTTTTGTCTGTCTAGACTCCTGTACTTGGGATTTTTCTGTGTACACTACGGACACTGACACAGGGTCTAAACAGATGCCTTTTTGCTTGTTGGATCACTCTACCTGCCTTATTTGCATGATATTCACCTGCTTATGAGGTGATTGGCATGCCACAGAATTTTCCGTGTTTGCTTGTGGGTACGTTCTGCGCAGCAGTGCTTACTGAATCTTAATATGTTTGTGTCTGTGTAAGCATCACAGCATGATGCCTACATGAAAAAAAAAAAAAACTTGTAGGCTTTATTGAATTCTCCCATCTGTTTTTCAAAATACTACTCAATTTTAGCATATAGGGAAGAATTTGTAAGAGAATGCTTGGATATTCTGACTGTAAACCCACTGTATTTCATAAAGCAGTTCAGATAAATTTATGGAGTAATCAAGGCATATGTAGGATTTTAGCATCACTTACCTTGTTTATCAGTGATTTGGCAAAGGGCTTGTCATATAAGTAAAGTGGTAGAATAATGCTGAGCATTTTTACATAAATGTACAGAGTTCAAGTTCATCACTGTGCTTATAATTTAGGTATGGTACGTAAAAAAAATAATAATAAATGCAATGCCTCAAATGTCTTAAATACACTGATAAAACCCCATCATTAACTCAACTCCTTACTCACTACACAGCAAATCGCCCTCTCTGCTCTAGTGACAAATCTCTCCTCTGTATCACTAAGGCAAACAATACTGCTGGAAATGCACTATACTCTCATACCGGTGCTAGAAACTGGAATTGCCTTCCCCCTCCACTGACTTCTGCCTCCACCACTTCACACTTCAAAAACTCCTTCAAATCACATCTAATGGATGCCTGGTAATGTCCATGTATTACTTAAATTTAAGTTTTCCTACCCTTCCCTCTTATACCCATGAACAACTACCAAGTTATTCGCTGTAATGCTCTACAGCACTAAAATCCTAATTGCTATTCTTCCAGACTGAAAGTACCTCCTAATCCTTTCTGTTTAAACTGTCCTAATTGCGGAAAAATGTCTTGACTGTCTTTATATTTTAATATCTGTTTGTCTGTTGTATAATGTAAATTGTCTGTTTTACAACTATGTATAAAAATATTAACTGTTGTTAACAAATGTGGAGCTTTTCTCCCCGGGCCTCCTCTGAAAATGGACCTAGTCCAGTCAGAATTTCCTGGTTAACAAATGTAAATGTAAATGTAAATCTTAAGGTTAAATGACAGCCAATATGTAAACAGTATTAAAATGACAAGATAAATCAAAACCAGTATTAAATTGCTGTGTTTTAAAGGACTGGTCGAAATCTCTCAGCATGGAAGTGTTATTATCCCACAATCCTGCCAGAAGCACACTGAAGTGGGAAGAGTTATGCTAATAGGTATGAACATTTTATGTTAATTAGCTGCCCAGATTTTTGACTAGATGTACCTGTTTTTCACGTGCCTTTCTCATGATTTTCATTGTCTGCATGTGATACATATGGCTAAAGATTATCTTTTGCCTTCAAGCAATACTTTGAAGTATATGCGTTCATGATTCCTTCCTATATTTCCAAAAGGTTAAGCCCAAAACAACGAAGTATTCATTAACCATTAGTTAAGAGCATTGAGTCTTTCTCTCTGTTCCATTCATCTCACTGCAGCACAGCAGGCAATGAGTGTTCCGCAAGACACTTGTTTCTGTAGCAGTTACAGTTTTATGAGTAGGGTTTCTCTTCCAGCACCCAACCCTCCTCAGAGGGTGTACCACACACTTTCACACCTAGGGTCAATTTAGAGTGTTCATTCCACCTACTGCATGTTTTTGGAATGTGGGAGGAAACCCACACAAACACAGGAAGGACATGCAGACTCCACATAGAAGGCACCCCAGCCGAGAATCAAACCAGAGAACCTCTTGCTGTGAGACGACAATGCTAACCACTGCACCACTGCTCTGCCCAAACAGAATTGAGTATTGTGAATAAATAAGCATAACATCTTCAGACGGTTTTCTTCTTGTACATTTATTCTTTTACTTGGCTTTACAAGAACCTTCTTTCTGGAGGTAAAGAGTTTGCTCTGGCACAAAAATCGATATCTATAGCTATGTTGATATTTATATCTGTCATCATTATCATGAACTCCTTATTTCCCATTTTTTTACATGGGATCTGGATGTTGGGTCAGCTGTTGTCATCTCTCAATTCAGTGCCACTCTCCTTTCCTCTTCGACAGTTATGCCTGACTGTAAAAGGTCTTCTCCCACAAGATCCATCCATCTTCTCTTTGCTGCATATCCTCATTTACTCTTGCCTTCCTCCTGTCTGTCCCAAATCTTCTTCACCAGATTCCATTCTGATTTTCTGCATATATGCTCAAAACACAGTAATCTGTTCTCTTCGACCTTCTCTGCAATTGGAGCCACTTTGTTTTTTGCTCTGATTTCTTCATTTTTCCATCTGTCCCACAGTGTGCATCCTACCACCTGTCTCAGGCACTTCATCTCCTTTATCTCTAGATTACTCACCTGCTTGGCCTTTACTGTCCAGGTGTGTATACCATACAGTAGTAGTGAATGCACCACTGTTTTGTTCACCTTACCTTTCAGCTTTTTTGTTATTCTTCATCATGCACTACCACTGCCACTTTATGCCAGTTGGCTGCAGACCCTCGGATTCTAGCTTTGACCTCCTCAGTCAGACATCCCTTCTCCTCAACCACCCATCCCAGATACTTGAAGTTGTTATCCTGTTCTGTTATTTTCCATTCTGTCTCATTTCTCTGCTTCTTCTGATTTCCTCCATTTGTTATCATTACAAGCGTCTTATCTCTACTCTGTTTCATCCCATGTGCCTTAAGTTTTGCAATCCATTCTCCTATCCTTTGTTGAAGTTCTTGATCTGAGTCTGTCTATAATGCTACATAGTCTGCATACAGCAATTTTATTAGTCTGTCCCCTCCAACCAGTTTGCTTTTGTAGTCCATCACCAGTATGAATGGCAGTGGGCTCAGAGTGGAATCATGATGCTTACTCACTCCCACTGGGAACCTCTCTGTGAGGCAGAAGACTGTATTTGAGTCACTGAGTCCTTGTACAAAGCCTGTGCTAATTATACCAATGTTTCTAGTACTTCAAACCACCACAGGAATGCTCAAAAAAGCTTATGAGACCTTGTCATATGCTTTCTCCAAGTTTTAAAATGCCCATTTGCACTCTTTCCATACCTCTAGCTTCTTCTCAGCAAATTGCCTCACGGCAAACATCAGGTCTGTTATGCTGCATCCTAACCTGAATCCCAACTGCTTGTCTCCTATCTTACTTTTTATTACTCTGTGTATCTGCTTATCAATCACCCACTCTAGAACTTTCATGCAGTGTGACAGGATTTTAATACTTCTGTATTACCCACAGTTGTGGGTGCCTCCTTTGTTCTTGTACGCTGGTACTAGTATGCTTATTCTTCTGTCATCTGGGGCATATCTTTCTCTTCATACTGCTGTGATTACCCTCTATATCTATATCTATATCTATATATGTATAGCTCTTCCCTTACAAACTTCTAACATCCAGACTATCTCTTCTCTGATGGAATTCCAATTTCTCTCTACCTTTCTCAAGTTCACTACTGCTCCTATCCTTTTCTACCTATCTCAAGGTCCCTACAGTTTCATCTTATTTCATCCATCTTGTACTTCACCTCAGTATTTCCTTAGCTGTCTAGAACAAGTAATACTAACTAGCATAGCAACTGTCAGCCATATTGTTGTTCATACACCATAAATGTATCTCATATATATTTGCCATGAAAACCTTGATATTGATCTACTGATCAGTCATTTCTCTATGATGGCACACGCTATTTCATGCTAGTTTATTTGTTAGCTTTCTTTTTTCACTTTATATTACTCTTTCGATTTTTATTGTTCGTGTATAAACTATTTACTACCTATATTTACCAAAGTTAAGTTATGTATTCTTGTTATCAATTTTTTGTATTGTTTTTAATGTGTTTTTGTAATGAAGTTTTTCTCCTTGGGCTTCCTCTTAAAAAAGGACACTGGCCCTGTCAAACATCCCTGGTAAAGAAATATAAAATAAAAACAAATCTTTATGTATATCTATATCAATAGGTACACCTATCTCTATAGTCATATCTGTATTTATCTATGTAACTGTGTGTGACTATAGATAGACAGATATTGTCCTTATAGAGCCACTCTTGGCAGATTGATCTGAAACAATCTGCTTTGTGGGGTGAAGGATGAGATCAGTTGAGATGTCAAGCAAGCAGCAGGTAGGAGAAGAATTGATTGGTGTAGACGAGGCCTTGGTATTGTAAACTTGTTCTTGTGACATGGCATGTCACATCACTCCATCAGATTCAGCTAGAAATTGTGCATGAGGTTGAAAAAATATCAGACAGATGTAGTTAGCCCTAACATAGTTTTTTTTTTTTTTTTTTCTGGTGGGGGGAGGTCAAAGTTTTTATGTGGAAGTTTTTTCTCTTCTTCTCTGTTGTTGACCCTCAGAATATGTTCTGGACAGATGAAGGGATATTCTCACGCCACATGCTGGGTACTGTTCATTTGGAAATTCTTACAGTAAACAGGACGGTCAGCATAGTGTGAATGAGAGTTGCAGAAAGGAAAACTGTTATAGGACTGCATGTACCAAATGCGTATTCTGTTGTTAGCAGTATTCACCTTTCCTAGACAGAGTGGATGCTATTCGTAATTGGGCATCACCTTGCAATTCTTTACTTCCCCTGGGAGATGTCAATACACATAGAGAATGCTGGAGATAGTTAAATGGGAATGACTAAAAGAATAGCTGTCTTCATCTGAACCTGAATGGTGAACTGCAATAGGTTGGCATTAATTGTTCAAAAATAGCAGCATATTCAAACACAAGAAGGCTCATAAGTTTACTCATTGCAGGACCATGTTGGATTCAAGGTCAGTAACATACTGCTACTAAGTCATCGGACCGAAAGCCTAAGTAATGTAAGATAAGTGAGGTGCTGTACCATCAGCCAACACCCATTTTTTGCTGATCTTAGTCATGTGGCTCAGCAGTGGCTAGATAGACCTGGGAAGCTCAGTCATGTAGTGAGAATACCCTTGAAAAGATTAGCTAATGCTTCTGTGCTGGATGAGTTTAATTTATCTGTCTAGAAGAGCTTGTCACAGTGATATCAAGTCTTAAGGGATCGCATTCAACACCTGTATAGTAGTGGCAGTAACTAGGGTACACATGGTGAGGGAAGCTCTCAGATAACAGCTTTAAAGTGCAATGCTAGTGGGACATCTTTAGATTAGACTAAGTACTCAAAAACCAAGAAGGCAGCATCTATGGCAGTCACAAAAGCAAATGATTAGGTCTGGTAGGAGTTCAGCAGGGCAAGGATAAGAAGACTGATATATGGATGACCTCAAAAATGTACTGGCAAATTAAATATCACTTCAGAAGGAGATTTATTTATTCTTTGTTCAACAGTTTAGTCCCGCTAGGCTAGTGGCCTCTTTTCACAGGAGGCCTGAGGTGGTATTTATACTAGTAGGGGAAATTTGGCCAGCACACTGGGGAACTTCCCCTGGTCTTCATAGTCAGGGGAAGGATTTGTGTTACACATCACAACTTCCTGTTTCCTGTTCAGGTGCAGAGGCAGCCAAGAGAAACAGGAAGAAAATATGGCTGATTCAGCTTTAGCTGAAAATGAAGTGAAGGTAGATGAAAATGTAGCTGGAATGGTAGAATCACTACCAGAATTTTTTTTTCTGATGCTGTGGGTGCAGAAAAAATAGTGATATTGGAAGAAAAGGAGATTGTAGATGTAGCAGAGATGGATTCAGAGAAAAACTTTCAGAGGAGCTTGTTTGATGGAAAGACAATTACCTCTGAGAAATGCATAATTACAACCCTCCAATCATGAGGGTTGTGGGATGATTATGTGGAAGAAATGGTAAACCAATGTGAACCAAAAAGTAGAGCAGCAATTTCATGGAGTGACATCATGGAGAAAATAGAAGAAAAAAAGAAGAAGAAGAGACTGTGCCAGAAAGGTTCAAGAGACAAAAACTTATGCACAAACCATGGGAGAGGGAGCAAAGAAGAAAGGAGAAATAAAAGAAAGAAAAAGAAGTATACAGTACATGTGAACTGTAAAAAAGAAGAAGATTTGGACAGGTATAAGCTTAAGGACTCTGTCATAGCACCTCTGGGTGTCAAAGCAAAAGAGATAAGAGCATTCATTTATTTAATAAAGAGACTTTTTGTGACTTGATAATTGAGACTGGGCAGGCCACAGAAAAAGATTTGGGTGCATATAAACAAAAGAAAAATATTTATCCATGGTCAGAATATGTCATGCAAGCTTTTTACAGACAAAAAAAAAAAAGAATAATGATCCAGTTTAGAAATGAAGATGAAGCAAAAGAACTGAAAGATCATTTTTTAACTATATGTAAAGAAGTAATGGACACTACAAAAGTATACGGTGAAGAGGACTATGGACTGGGGGATTGGAATGTGGAGTAATACTGAAAATGATAATGTTATGCACGGTGTTGTTGTTGTTGTTGTGGCTTTCGGCTTTTCCTGGTTAGGGGTCGCCACAACGGAACTCCAGTCCACTAATGATTGTCAGTAGATTTTTACATGCCGAGTTGCCGGCCCTAACGCACAACCTTCAACGAAGGTATGCCCATTCATGCATGTACCTAGTATTATTAATGTTCAAGGTAATAGGGGTTTTGTGAAATACAGGGGTCAACCAAAAATGTTTTATTTTTGTGAAAAAAATGATAATTTAATAAATGAATGTGATAAAACAGATGTTATTTATGTGGCAAAACAAGGCATAATGCAAAAAATGTGATTTAAAGTGGAAAAATGTGTCAATACTGATCATTCATGGCTAGAATGTGAAATGAATGGCATTTCTCCCCGGGCCTCCGCTGAAAACAGGATCTGTGGAACCTAGTTGGACTTTCCCGGTCAACAAATGTTAAATAAATAAAAATAAATAAATAAAATGAATGTGCAAGGAAATGAAAATGAAATTATACAGGTCTTCCCTAGTAGTGTACTTTTCTCATTAGTTATGAATGTAATAGTGAAGGAAATTAATAAAATGTCAAGTAGTGGTGGATATAAAATAATGAAAGCAGTACAATTGCCAATAATGTATAATTATGTGGATTATAATGTATTAATTGTTAAGAATAAAGTATGGATGAAAAAAGTAAATGAAAAATTAAGCATAATTTAAAAAAATGGTTTAAGTAAAAATAAGGAGATTTGGTTTTGATGGTATTATAGGAGGTGCAGAGTTCAGTGAAAAATATATAAATATATTAGGAATAACATTTGGAAGGAATGAATACAGGCAACGACAATGGGATAATGTACTCAAAGAAGTAAAGGATATGACTAATTTATGGAAATCATACAAATTTTCATAGAAAAAAGCACACTTGTTGAACACCATGGCCATAGGAAAATTTCTTATGTTGCTAACATTTATATGATTCCTATTAAGTATGAAAAGGAATTAATGATGATTATATTCTCTTTTATATTGAGCTCTAGACTGAATCTAGTTAAAAGAGGGATTCTGTATATGAAAGAAGAGCAAAGAGGTTTGGGTTTAATAAGCCCAATAGTACATACAGCATCTTTAATTTTATATAAGATATTAAAAGGAATTATGAAGGAAAATAAAAACTTGATAGGAATGATACTATATTATAAATACAAAGAACTGTGGGAAGGAATGGAAGTTAAAAACAAAGTAAAAGCATTGTGAATGAAGAAATGAAAGCATACCAAAACAAAATTGTGTTATGGAAAATAAAAAAAGAATTTATGTGAGAAAAATAGAAAGGACTGGTACTTAAGTATTATGAACACATTTTATTGAATTAACCCTTGGAAAGATTTAGAAATAGATAAGAAAAAAGCCATAATGATGAAATATAATAACTATAAAAAGAATAAAGAATGTAATGATTTTTTATGGAGATTGTATATTAGAAAATTGACGGTTAAGGCAAATATGCCATACAAAAAAAACAAGATATGTAATAAATGTGGAGAGTTTGAGACTGCTGAGCATGTGTTTTTGAAATGTAAAAGAGTTAATAATTTGTGGAAAGAAATATGTAAAGATAATAGGGTGAAAAATTTTTTAAAATTTGAACAAATTAATATGGACATAACAGAATTTGGTTATTATGGTGCATGTAAACAGGAAGAAGTGAAGAAAATGGACAGAATAATATTTTATGCTTCATGGACTATATGGAATGAGAGATTAAATGAAATTAAATACAATGGAAAATGGACTTTGACAAAGATTTTGGAAAAAATAAAGTTTTGGTTGTGGATAAAAGAGTGGGGGAAATGCTTAAATTGAAGTTTATAATGTATAGAGATTTGTAAATAGATGTAAATAATGTAAATATGTAAATAATATGTAATGTATATATCAATAAAAAAACCCTACTCATTCCTGTGAACAGAGGGACAAGCTTTGCCCAAAGACTTCCTGCTTCCTGCTCAGTACCAGCCTGGAGAAACACAGAGATGGAATGTGAAAACATGTAGCAATTTTATGTTTGAAAATTATGTAGTGGTGCCAGCTGAGTCTGGCAAGTGGCAGGAAAAGACAAAAGGAGTCAAATTGTTAAATGAGAAGAAAGTGCGGGTTCCAATATTATTGCAGGAAAGGAAATGAAGGTAGTCTTAGTTCAAAAAGGGAAGAGACTCGAGTATTCCTCTCAATCAGACATACTGTTTCAACAGAAATTGAAGAGGAGATATTGACAAGAGAGGAGTGTATTGTTATAATCCTTCAGTTGGGAGAATTGTGGGATGATATCTTTAAGGGTTTGTCATTGGAGAGTGACCATCTAGTGGAAAAGACATTTTATAGAGAGATGTAATGGACTGAATTCAAGAGGAAGATTTGGAAGATAACCAGGGAGAAGAATCTTTAAAAAGAAAAAAAATATGCAGTGATGGTAAGGGAAAAAAAACAGGCCAAGAAACATAAATGAATTGAAGAATTCTGAGGTAAAAAAAGAAACAGTAATAGTATTCAATAAGACAGAAGAGGAAATGTACAGATATAAGGTATGGGGCAATGTTATTTTCTTTGGGGTTAAACAAGAGGATGCAAGAGCATTTATACACATTGAGGAAATCAGGAAGCACACAGAGGCACAGGGACAACGTGAACTGCAACTTTAATTTCAATGATAATCCAGTAATGCAATGCGCATTTCGTCTCTTACAATGAAGAGACTTCTTCAGGCAATTATCCATAACAATTAGTGTTGCTTATATAACACAGCACCCCTCCCCTAGTTACTGCTAATTGACATAGTTAATTCTATTGTTCTATACTAAAAATAAAGTTGTAAACAAATATTTTTATTATAGAGGAATGGAATTAACTATGTCAATTAGCGGTAACTAGGGGAGGGGTGCTATGTTATATAAGCAACACTAATTGTTATGGATAATTGCCTGAAGAAGTCTCTTCATTGTAAGAGACAAAAAGCACTTTGCATTACTGGATTATCGTTGAAATTAAAGTTGCAGTTCACATTGTACTTGTGCCTCTGTGTGCTTCCTGATTTCCACAGTTCGACTACTTTCCTGATTTGTCAGCATTTATATACATTAGCAAAGAGATTTTTATTGTGACATTATATTTGAAAATGCAACTGTAATGGAGAATTTTTAGGGGAGTATGAAAAAAAGACTGTTACCCTGAAACTCTTATGTGTTTAAAGCATTTAACAGGTTAACAGGAAGTATTAAAAAAAAGGATTCACATTCAGTTCAAAACTGAGGTGGAAAAAGAGATGTTAAAAATACATTTAATTAAAATATGTCAAGATATTATGGACATTACTAATATCTATGACAAAAAGAAGATTATAGACTGGGGATTGGCACTGTAATGTTGTTTTGAAACTGAAAAGTGAAGCTATTTTTCACATTTCAAATGTTATAAATATTGAAGGGGATAAAGGAATTGTAAAGTAATGGGATCAATCTATGACTTTTTTTATTGTGGAAAATCTGATCACTCAATTAATAATTATGATAAGCTAAAGTGCTATGTTTATAGAGGAACAGGACATGAGGCAAAAATGTGAATAGAAATGTTATAGATGTAATAAAATAAGGCATTTATGGATGGATTGTACAGAAGTAGAAAAAGAAATGGAAGGTTAAATGAGTGACACACAACAAAAACATATAATAGTGCAGAAGGGAAACATTTTGGAAAATATTACAAAACAGAAAGAAAGAGACCAGAGAAAAGAAGGAGAGGAAGGAACAAAATAGATGGTTGGTATAGAACTAGGCTCAGAAGTAAGTGATGCAGTAGATATTAAATGGAGTGCAGTAAACAAAAAAAAAATTCAGTTGAGTTTACTATCAAAATGTTGAGGTAGCTTTCCTTGACCATTCGCAACCCTGACTCGGAAAAATGAAATAAAATTGTGATGCTTGTTTAGACTGTCGATTCCTTCAAAGGAAGGAATAGATATTTGACCATTCACCATCCTGAAAAAACAACCATTATGAGGTGGAAAATTTCTTACCAGGTTGCACACCCACACCCCCTGGAACATATATATTCTAACTCCAAGATTGCACTAAAGTGAGGAAAAGGATAATTTTCCTGATCCCCACTGTAGTGCAGTGCCCTTCAAAATACCCATGCTCCAAACTATGAACACAATCTCGTTATTGACGTTTCACAGTTGGCAAGAATTGTGTTCATAGTTTTGCATCTCTGCCACTCTTTGTTCGTCCTTCCAATTGTCTAGGAATGCCACCTCAACATTTTGGTTGTAAGCCACTCAACTGGTAAAAGAGTGAGAAAAAGGAAAAGGAAGTTTATAGGAATAAATATAAAAGAAAAAATGGAAACAGATGAAGGAAAAGAATAGGAAAATTGAACACAACCTAGTATAAGTATTTTTCAAGGAATGGAAAAACTGTAGAATAGTAGCAGTAAATGTAAATAGTCTGAGAAGCTTAACAAGAAGGTTAAGTATTATAGAATGGAGTAAAATGTTTCTGCAGATATAATGTTTGAGGACATAAGATGTTTGAACACAATAGAAAGACTGCACTCTGAAAAATTTTGCAGGGAGGTACATTATGTAGACTCTAGGTAAAGATAGATATTCAGGAGTGGCAATATTATTGAGAATAATAGTAAAGGTACTATATGTTACTTTAATGCTAATGGGAAGAACAACGTTTCTATATATAAGATGGAAAGAAAATGTGTATAAAATAATAGCACTTTAAGTGTATGTGAATAGTAAAGAGAGAGAATATGTTTAGGAAAATTACTGATTATGTAGCTCTAAACATGGAAATAATAACATTAGTAGACTTCAACTGTGATTTAAGAAAAAAAAAGAAAAGAAAATGATGTAAATTAAATGTTAGAGGTCATAAGGTTTGATAAATTGAGTTTATGGAAATGTAATAGCTGGACTTATATTAGAGGAGATCACAGAATAGAAGAAGATTTTTTTTGATATAACAAGAGGTGCAAATAATTAAGCAAGGAGTGTTAGAAACAGAGTTTTCAGTCCATTTGGCTATTTGAACAGAAATAAGAGGAATGGGGAATACATAAAAATCATACATACATAAAATCAGCAAGGACAGGAATACTGTTGGGCCTATTATAAAGAAACCATATTCGATTACACATCCAGAATATTACCGATGGAGTGCTTCACCTCAAAATAGTATTGGTTGTCGTTCTGTGTTCTCATGTTACTCACCCCTCAGTGTGGATTTCCCCTTTAATGCTTGTGGATTACAAATACCTGGGTTTCATATGAGCTCCAACTTTGGGCCCCATCATGCTGACATTAAGAGTGTAAGTAGTCACTGGCCAGTGAACAGGGTATAACGGAGTGTTTTCACAGTTTGGTCTGATTAGAACTGATTAAGGTTATAGCTGCTGTTAGTACTGCTGCATTATAGAATCTTTACTGCTCAATGACATTGCATTTTTGTTCATATTTGAATGACAAGAACTCTCTTATTGAATTCTGGGTGTGTGTGATTTTACTCTATGTATTCCTCATATTGCCGTATTGCTAAACTTTGTGCTGCTGAAATAATTTGTTTGCTACCATGCTGTTGCCTGTTAAGACTAGAGTTTCTATCTAGAATAAAATCTGTTATTACTTGCAACCTCGGTGTGTTGCGTGTAAATAGAGGTGCCACCAGAGTCAGGTAGGAAGGAACTCATACACTATTCAGCTACACCTGTGGGTGTGCTACATTTGGGGGCTCGTCCAAGATTGCCTGTACTGCTTAGAACTCCACCCTATTCCCCGGAACATGTGTAAAGCAACACCAGCAGCAAGATGAACTCAGAAGTAGCTGCTAAGTGGTGCAAACAGGACAATGCTCAGTCAGAGCACTGCTTAGTTCTCGTGTTGACAGGGGTCACATGGATTGACACACAAATACATCAAATCACGGAATCCTTACCAGTTGTAGGCCATGGATAAGAAGACAGCACTATGGAAACTACAGAACAGAGCACATTGGCCCTATTATAATGGAAAAATCCTCTAGTATATGAGCATATACCTTCAAGTGTATCAGTTTTAGGTGAGAATGCAGTTAGTGTGGGAATCCCTGAGGAGTGCACTACTCAAGCAATAGAGCAAATACCTGAGGAAGCTATCCAAGTAGGTCAGAACTTTACACCAGAAACTGAAGCTTCACTGCCCACAAATACTATAGGGCCTGAAGTTTTGAATGCTTTGGGAAGTCTTGTAGAAAAATGCTTAAAGCCTACACAGTAATTCACTGGGTTTGGGTACTGCAAATTACATTTTTTCTCTGGAAAATAACCCACACCTCAGGGAGAGGAAGATTTTGAATCTTGGATGGATCAGGTTTCACAAGCCCTAGAGGAGTGGAATATCCCAGAAACTCAGAAGAAGCAATGGATAGCTGAAAATTTAAAGGGATTAGCTGCAGATACAATATGCAACCTAAGGATGAGTAAGCAAGTTTGCACAGACAAGGACTATTTCGGAGTACTGCAGGATGTGTTTGGAAGAACAGAGAGGGATGCTGACCTATTGTATCAGTTTGAACATACATACCAAGAAGCTGTTGAGGAACTATTTGACTGCATTAAGCAATTAGATAAAATGCTCCACCAGATCATGCTAAAGAAGGGGGTGGATCCAAAAGTAACTGGCCAAGTACGAATCGGTCAAATTTTACAAGGAGCTCAAGCTATGGATCCCATTATGTGGAAACTATGGATGAGAGATGGGAAAGAGACTCTAACCTATTCTCAATTGGTTAAAGAAGTGAGGGAAGAGGAAGCCCTGTTGGAAGCCAAATCTCAGTGGTCAACATCAACTACAGCCGTGAGTGAACACAAGCAGGAGCCTACAGCAGTGCATAGTACTCAAACGGGAGTCATGGTCCAGAGTGTCCACAATGTAGAGGTGTCACAGGTACAGGCCAAGGTGTCTTCCCAAACTGATACCATAGCTTAAGTTACTAAGGCAGTTGCAGAATTACAGAAAGCAGTGGTAACTTTAGCTGAAGGGAGGAATACATCTGCTAGAACCTCCATGAAAGGACTCAGGGAGGAAACAAACAAGCCGATGTTCAGAGATTCTACTGGATTTTGTTTTCACTGTGGAGACACAGGGCATATAATGCAGAACACTTGAAAAAAGTGAACCAGCTATTACTGTCAAGTGTGATGCAGGGAAACTTCAAAGGGCCTCAGTGAAGGAGCCAGCTGAGTGCCCAGTTACAAAGAGCTCCATGAAATCTAACATCAAGAGAAGTCTCCCTGGATCTTGTTTCCCAACCACTCCTTGCAATAGGGGAGAGAAACTACCTACTGTGTACACTTTTAGCTCATCTGAGGTGAACAACCAAATTGGAAAGCCATCTCAGCAAAAGTCTCAGCATCTGAACCACAAAGGAATACCAAAAAAGAGCTCAATCCTTTAAAATGGCAACCTCAACAACATGCTGACTGCCATACAGCTGAACAACACCAGAAACAGAAAGTACCCAATGGCTTAGTGCAACCATCCCCTATCGTGCCAATGAAGATAGAAGGGATGTACAGTAAAGCACAGTTGGATACTGATGCACAAATCACCATTATGTTCAGAGACTTCTACCAAAAATACTTAAAGCATTTGCCACTTGGAAAGTTAGAAGACTTGGAGATCTGGGAGCTAAGTGACACAAAGTTCCCTTATGATGGTTATGACACACTCAAGTTAGAATTTTCCACCTCAGTTGTTGGGTCAGCAGAAGTTTTTGAAACTCTTGCTGTAGTGTACCCCAAGCCAATAGAAAAAGATTCAGCATCTATTTTAGTGGGGACAAATACTGACCTCATCAGAAAAATGCTGATGCCTCAGTTGACCTAGGAACACCCAACATTACATCCTCTTCTGAGACCAGACTTTTGTGCCCTTCAGAAGGAGAAGGATAATAAGAAAGATGAAACTGGTCATGTATGGACCCTTCCTGGGAAAGAACATATAATTCATCCTGGTCAGGTCACCTGCTTGAGGGCCAAAGTGAGGATGTGTGGACAAACAGCTTCCTCTCATCTCATGATGGAAATGGATCCAAAAATAGACTTGCCACCGGGGCTGGAATTAGTCTCAGAAGTTTGGCCTGCAGACAAGCTGAAGCATCCTTATGGTACTTTGCCTGTGGGGGTTAAAGAATAAAGGACATACCCCATTGTCCTGCATTCACAAGTGCATTTGGGAACAGTTTATGCTGCCACTCCCTTACCTGCTTCTGTTTTGACAAGAAACAAGAGCAGTGTCAATGAGTTGAAGCTGGGAGATATTGATATAGTAGGTGGTCCTTTGTCCCATGAATGGGTAACCACAGCTAAAGAGCTGTTGATAAAGAAGAAAATTGTTTTTCTACAAGTGAGCTGGATGTGGATTGTCCAAAAAGTGCAAAACACTGAATAAGATTAAAAGAAGACTGGCCTTTCAAGAAATGTTCCAGAAGGGTAGCTCCAGGAGATCTGGAGGTCTTGAGAAAACATCTGGAAGAACTTGAAGCCGCAGGGATAATTCAAGAGTCATAAAGTCCATATGCCTCTCCCATTGTCATTGTCAGGAAGAAGAATGGGTCAGTTTGCATGTGTGTTGTCTATCGTACTCTGAATCAGTGAACCATTCCAGACCAGTACATAACACCCCGAACAGAAGATGCTTTAAATTGCCTGGTGGGCAGTAAGTGGTTCAGTGTGTTAGACTTAAGGAGTGGATACTATCAAATCCCTCTGCACCCACAAGATAAAGAGAAGACTGCTTTCATCACTCCTTTGGGATTTTTTGAGTTTGATCGCCTACCTCAAGGTTTATGGAATGCACCAGCAACTTTCCAGAGATTCGTGGAAAGAACAGTAGGAGACATGCATCTCCTGGATGTCTTAGTCTACCTTAATGATATCATTGTCTTTGAGAAGACTTTAGAGGAGCATAAAGAAAGGCTGACAAAAGTACTGGACAGAATTGAGAAGGAAAGACTGAAGTTGTCACTCGACAAATGCACATTTTCCCAACCTTAATTGACCTATGTGGGACATGTAGTGTATGCAAATGGAATATCCACAGATCCCAGCAAAGCTGAAGCTGTAACATCTTGGCCCAGACCCAGAACCACCACAGAGCTGTGATCTTTCCTTGGGTTCTGCAGTTACTATAGAAAGTTTGTGGAAGGATTTTCAAAGATAGCAAGGCCACTCAACCAATTTCACTGCATTGATAAGGAAGCAGATGAAACAGATGAAGACATCCTTCTGAAGAGGCCTAAGGGACCAAGAGGCTCTAAAGTATTCATCGAGAGTCAATGGACTCCTGAGAGTGAAGAAGCATTTGAACAGCTTAGGTATTGCCTCACACATGCCCCTGTGCTGGCATATGCTGACTCAACAAAGCCATACACATTACATGTGGATGCTAGCAGAGATGGTTTAGGAGGAATCCTTTACCAGGAGCATGACAAGAAACTGAGACCTTTGGCTTTTATCAGTCAAAGTTTATCTCCAACAGAAAGGAACTATCCTGCACACAAGTTGTAATTCCTTGCTTTAAAGTGGACTGTAGTAGACAAGCTGCATGACTACCTCTATGGGGCTGAATTTGAAGTTCAGACTGACAACAATACTCTGACATACATACAGACCACTGCAAATCTAGATGCTACTGGCCACAGATGGATGGCAGCTTTATCCAACTACAACTTCAGTTTGAAATATCATCCAGGACATGGAAATGGAGATGCTGATGGTCTCTCCAGAAGACCTCATGGAGATGATGAATGGGTGGAAATGCCAGCACCAGGAGTGAGAGCTATGTGCCAGATTGCAACCTGTTACCAACAAACTGAATGTTGGGCCCAGAAGTTGGGTCTGTTTTTAGAAGCCATACTCCATGCTTACTATAATCTGGTAACGTTACAGGCTTCATCGCTATCAGCTTTGTGTAACAGTGACCTCAGGCGAGATCAAAGAGAAGACCCTTTAGGTCAGCTGTTGGTAGCTGCTTGAGAGAAAAAACAAGTTGTTATGCTTAGCACAGATATTCATCCACTGACAAGACCTTTGGCTAAAGAATGGGATAGACTCCAGAGATAAAATGGACTAGTGTATAGGTGATCTCCTAGTGCACTTGGCAGTGAAAAATGGCAATTGTTGCTTCCTCAGAAGTATTGAGAAGTAGTAATTCAGTCATTGCACAATGAACATGGTCATCTTGGTTATGACAGAATGCTGGGACTTGTATGAGACAGATTCTACTGGCTATGCATGCAACAATATGTTGAAGATTATTATTGTACATGTCCCTGCTGTATTCAGAGAAAGTCTCTACCCACCAGAGCCACCTCATTGGGTCAAATGGAGAGTAGTGGACCCATGGAACTGGTTTGTATAGATTTAATTTGCATTGAATCAGATGAAGGCAGGATCAGTAATGTGCTGGTGGTGACAGACCACTATACCAGATACTCTCCAGCATTTCCAACTCGCGATCAGAAGGCTATTACAGTGGCAAAACTTTGAACACTACGGTTTGCCAAAAAGGATACACTTTGATCAAGGGCATGTTTTTGAGAGCAAGCTTGTCCATGAACTACAAACTTTTTTGGGAATTCAGAAAAGTCACACCACTCCCTATCATCCTCAAGGGGATCCTCAGCCTGAGCGTTTCGACAGAACTTTACTAGACATGTTGGGAACACTATCTGCTGAGACGAAGAGTTAATGGAGTAGACAAGTACCCCCTGATGTGCATACATACAACTGTACTAAAAATTATGCTACAGGATTCTCGCCTTACTTCCTAATGTTTAGAAGAGAAGCTCATCTTCCTGCTGATTTAACCTTTGGAGTTACAGCTGATGATACGCCAGTGTGATCTCATGGCAGTTATGTGGAGAGACTCAAGAAGAACCTCAGACAAGCCTATAAGCTAGCTGAACAATCAACAAAGACATCAGTGAAACAAGGCTTTCTATGACAAGAAAGTGAAGATACATGACTTGCAACCCAGGGACAGAGTTCTTTTGAGAAACTTGGGCCTGCAAGGAAAGCATAAACTAGCTGACCGATGGGGATCTGAGATCTACATAATTTGTTCTCAGCTACCTAACATCCCTGTCTACCAAGTCTGCTCTGATGGGAAAGAGAACCCATCAAAACCTGGCACCACAACAACTTAATGCCTTTGGCAGAATCAGTGAGACTCATGAATCCGGAACCTAAAATGGATCAGAGAAACCCTGACTCAAGGCGATTCAGAAGACTAAGGTGGAGAGGAAACATCCTCCCAAATGTTTAAGAGCCTATGATTCCTCCTGCTGAAGTAGAGGAGGTCAGTGATGATGACTGGGGTTTCAGTGGACTTTTTTATGATGATGTTTAAGATCCCATGGACTACAATCTCAATGTAACTGCACCGGAATTCATCCCTTTTCACTTTGAACAGTCCAGCTCCAATAATAGATGGAGTGATGTTTCTGTGCCTCTTGCAGAATCTGATGCTGATGGAGCTCCTGCTATGCAAACTTCGGATAATGGTGCTGAGGACAGTTGTACAGTTATGGAGAAAGAAAGTGAAGTTATGCAAGAGGAAATCTTAGAAGTAGACAGTATGCCTACTGAGGAATTGGACATTGACTGTGATGTGAGTGACCAACCCTCAGAGCAGAATTCCCCAGTTGCCTCTTTTGAATCAAAGTCTCAGAGACTGACTCAGCCCCCACAGAGGCTTACATATGACAGTTTGGGACATAGTACACAGGAGCCTGTGACCACTGCTCATCGGAAAGTCTACACCCATGACCCTATGCCTCCTGCTCAATTGGTGACACCCAATCCCGAGTTAAGCATAATGTTGATCACCCTTGGTGGGATGTACCTTTCGAATGCAGAAATACTGTTCAGTTGATTGTGCATTAGTGTTTGTATACACACACACACACACACACACACACACATATATATATATATATATATATATATATATATATATATATATATATATATATTGCTGCAAATCTACCTTTGACTTGGGAGAGGGAGGAGTGTGTAGCTCCCACTGTATTTCACTGTATGGTTAACAGACTGCAGTTTTCTGATACACCAGAAGGTGGAGCTCCTTTTTATTTGATATTAAAAGAGAGAAATGAAAGTGAAAGGAGGGGGACTGAAACACGGGGTGAAGGAATAAGGGGCACTGCATAAAAATGGATTTTTCTAGTGTCTAGGACAAGGAAGTGAAGTTGCAGATCATGTCTGTCTTCCTCTGAAAACCTGGTTGATGGAGATCTGTGGAATCAGGAGAGAATTCTGGAAACAGGAGTCCTATACCTGCATCTGATCAGCAAGGACAGGAATACTGTTGGGCCTATTATAAAGAAGTCATATTCAATTATACATCCAGAATATTATCGATGGAGTGCTTCATCTCAAAATAGTATTGGTTGTCGTTCTATGGCTCTCATGTTAGTCACTCCTCAGTGTGGATTTCCCCTTTAATGCTTATGGATTGCAAATATCTGGGTTTCATAGGAGCTCCAACTTTGGGCCCCATTGTGACTGCATTAAGGCTGTAAGTAGTTACTGGCAAGTGAACAGGGTATAACACAGTGTTTTCACAGTTTGGCCTGAATAGAACTGATTAAGGTTATAGCTGCTGTTAGTATTGCTGCATTATAGAATCTTTACTACTCAAAGACATTGCATTTTTGCTCATATTTGAATGATAAGACCTCTCCTATTGAGTTCAGGGGGTGTGTGATTTCACTGTACGTACACCTTATATTGCCTTATTGCTCAACTTTGTGCTGCTGAAATAATTTGTTTGCTACCATGCTGTTGCCTGTTAAGACTAGAGTTTCCATCTAGAATAAAATCTGTTATTACTTGCAACCTCGGTGTGTTGGGTGTAAATAGAGGTGCCACCAGAGTCTGGTAGGAAGGAACTCATACACTATTCAACTAGACCTGCGGGTGTGCTACAGTAAATAAAGTTGGGAAACAGCTAAAGTAAACTACTGGTCAGGACCTTCTTCCAGGTGAATTGAATTACACTTTTTCAGATATTAGTAATTGAAATCTTTCCAAACATTTTGTAATCAGAAATGGAAACATTTTACTAATCAGAACTTTGCTATGACTGGCTTAATTCATAAATAAGATACAAACTCAGAACATAACAATATATAATACAGTCCAATAGTTTACTGATTAAAAGGTGATAGTCATAATTGTTAATGGTATCTTACACATATTCTTGGCTTTCTGTTCCCAGGTCATGACTGAAAAGGATTTGAGGATCAGATCACCCACTATGTTATCACAAAATAAATAAATGAATGCACAGACACACACATACACACACACACACACACACACACACACACACACACACACACACACACACACACACACACACACACACATACACACACACACACACACACACACACACACACACACACACACACACACACACACACACACACACACACACACACACACACAAACACACACACACACATACATACATAAATAAATAGATGTTCACCTTTCATGTCACAGATGCATTTACTAGCAGTTAATTACTTCGAGGTGGACAGTGACACTATAAAGGAGTTGTCAAGTATGTGCTTTTCTCATATGGAATCAATGGGTAGGAGTGGAAGAATGATACATTCAGCCCCTATCCCAGGTGACACAAAGGCTTGTTCATCATTCTCTCTCTTTGCTACAAGGATCTTTTTCTCATCCAATAAGTGATATGTTCAGCATCTTATGACTGCTGCATTCTGAATCCTACACCAGTTTTCTGATGTGATGCTTTAGCATGTAGAGGAGAATAGCTGCTTTCCATGGAGAGCAGAGGAGAGACCACCACTATGTAGACATTCAGTGACATAGACCATTTCCCTGAGGCTATAAGGACCAATGACTGCACCCACATTGTCATCAAGGCCCAACCTGCTGCTCATTGCATCTGATATATTTACCAAAAAGGCTTCCACTCCATCAACTGCCAGGTGGTATGGAACTCACAGATTAACAGACACACTGTCAATTGTCAAGTGATGTACAATTCAAGGACAATTATATGTAATGTATCTGTGTGACCATCAGACAGTGCTCACACCAGCCAGACCCACAGACTATAGCAATGGTTAATGCAAAGTGATTTTTTTTATGGGATTATCAAGTTGGCAAGTATACTCATTGTGGCCACAGCATCTTGGATATACCTTTCCCATGGTAGCAGGCAGCAGGCCACTCATAATAATGCTCACTGTCATTCAATTAAGGTGATACCAGATATGCCTTGGAACAATATCAGACGACCTGGTGAGAATAACAAAGAAATAGCCTGAGACAACTATTTACACATAGTCTGTATTGATGCAGGCTGTCCCTTCTTCCTACCTTCACAAGAAATGAACAACTGATCCAAGGATATGATATATTTTGTTTTATCAAGATAATACCTAAGTTGTCTATGGACATCCAAGGTATGGAGTATCCTTTCTCACTCGTTTTTGTTTTTAGGAAAGAAAACAGGGAGATTGATAGTTTCACTTAAGGTAAACTCAGATACCATTTTAGGCATAAAAGAAAGATTAGTTCTAAAAGAAACCCTGTCTCTGTGGAAAATGAGAAAGACTAGGCTGACCATAAGTGCTTGCAACTCTGATACTCTCCTTACAGAGGTCAAACAAATCAGTAAAACAGCTTTCCATGTTAAGAATCCCAAGTCAGCCTGATGAGCTGGTTCAACAGAGCCAGTGTTAGCTTTTCTGATACAAAATTAACATCCCAAGGAGGAGCAACCAGTTTTCTTGGAGGGTTCTTATGCAAAACTCTTTTCAAAAGCATCTACTCATGAGAATACATTGATAGAAGGGGATTCATGGACAGACATCCAGAAATGGCTAACAAAATAACCTCAAAAGAGGAGTAAGAAAGGCTATATGATACTAACTCATACAAATATTGTAAATCAGAAAAACACTAATCCTAATTGGGCACTGGTTATGTCATTTGCATCAAGCAGGAAACATTTTCCATTTTCCAATATATGATTTTCTAGTAGCAGGTTTCCTTGCCTCTATTAGTAACTGCTGAAAGTTCTTTGTAAACATGTGCCTAAATGGATTTAACACACCTGTTCTTCTGTGAGTATATCCATTATGTGAGAGAGATTGTGATAATTGCCCTTGACTGTTTCCAAAATAAGGGATAACAATGTTGCCTGGGCCAGGAGGGAGTCACCACAATGATTTCTGGGGATTCCTACTGAATCTTCAGAAGCATCCTGAGTCAAAGTGGAAAGATAGAAAAGAGTTCAGAAAAATTCCTGTCCAAGGAAAGGAAAATGCATCCATCTTCCATGCCTTCTTGCATGGAGTCCTGAGCACCTAATTGTTCAGAGATGAGGCAATTAGGTCTTCTTGAGGAAATCCCCAGAGGTTAATCAAAGCTTAGAAGACACCCTGATCTAGTTCCTATTCCTCAGGGTCTGTCTTTGTCCTACTCAGCTTGTCTGTCACACTATTTTGCTCTGACAGGATGCAGGGTACCTCCAGAGTGAGACTGTGCTGTAAAGATATATACCAAGCTAACATGGCTAGTCAACATAGGGGGTAAGACCTGGCTCTCCAAGTTTGTTGATGCACCACATACCTGTGGTATTGTCGGTAACAACTTGAAGAGGTATAAAGGACCAAAGGTGATGCAGAGAGTTGAGAGCCTCCTTTTTATATTTATGTGCTTGTGTCTGTTCTTGGTATTGCAGATACCTAGCACATTTATCCCCAGCACATTCTGAAGCATATATAGTGACTGACTGCTTCAGAGGATGGGGAGAGAAGGGAAGACCTGGATTTAAAGATATTTACTGTCTTAACCAAGTGATTTCTCTTCTGAAAAATCCCAGAGCTGTAATTTGAAAAGATAAAGGGTGTTGGTGCTGGGACTAAATAGACTTCAGATACCATTATATCTCATTCAGAGTCTTGCCAGAGGTATCATGAAAACCATAGATGCTTTGAGACTCAAAATCCTGAGTTATTGCTTTGCAGAGACCAAATTCAGAGTGGAAAACCTTTCAAATAGATCTAGATTTAGTTTTTCTGTGGAATAAAAGCTCTTTGAACTGAAGGGTCTAGCAGACAAACCAGGAACAAAATCATTTGTGCTGGAGTCAGAATGACTTTTGAGTGTTCTCTTGGAATCCAAGCTTGTGTAAGAGGTCTCTCACCCAAGGGAAAGACGTTTGACACTTTAAGAAAGACTCTGAAAAGATAATCAAGTCATACAAATATTGAAAAATGTGGCTAGCTTGTAGCCTGCATTGATCTGTAACTGGAACCAGGCATTTTGTAAACACTCTTGTTGCAGTTGAGGGTCCAAAAGGTTTGACAAAGAACTGTAATGTGATCCAGACACACAAAACCTTAAGAAATATCTGAAGTCCATATGAATATGGATGTGATGATAAACATGTTTTAAATCTAGTGTAACCAGAAAACTTAAATGAGAAAGATGGGTAAGAGGTTATGTAGTGATGGCATTTTTGAACTTGGGCGCTACCGCAAATTAGTTTAGGAAAGAGTTGGTCTCCATGCATTTTTCTTTCTTTAGTACCAAAAACATCCTTGAAAAAACCTTTCCCAAACTGGGAAGGAATGAATGGCTCTACTACTCCCTAAGACAACATATGTTGAAGGATAGGGGGAAATAGAGAAGTCTTGTATAGAGGATGAGGGATTACTCCGTGAAAGTGAGGAGCTTCCTCATCATGCCATCTCTAACCATGATAAATAATCTTTAAAACTGATTTGTCTAAAACAATCTGTTGTAAAAGAGAGAAACTGGGATTCGGACTTTATTGTATTATAAAAGACTGCCATGATGGGAGATGGGACATGATTCCCTAAACAGTCATCATTACTTGTTTGATTATCCTTTGTTTTGGGGGGTCCCTGCCTTTTTTTTGTAACCCCCTTGCTATTGCTTCTTAAACATCTGTTTATCAGCATTTTGCTGAGACTATTTTTTGTTTCTTACCAAAAGTGGATGAGGTGGTAGGGAATCCCTTGGATATTTTGGAAAAGGAGGGAAAAAAATCTTAGAAATTATATTTTTGAAAACCACTGAAGCAGAGGGTCCAAAAACTAACTCTATTCAAAAGATAACTTAAAATATTATTATTCTTTCTTCTTCTGGGAGATTCTGAGAATGCAATCAGGCAAAACTCCTTGATATATTAGAGGTGGCCACAGCCCTGAAAGAAGTATCAAAAGAGTCATACACATAGTTTGAACAATGAGTTGTGAACTGTAAAATGGAAGAAACCAAACCATTCAAAGCAGATTTTCCTCACAAGAAGAAACTGCAGAAAAAAAATTCCTCATACTTTCACAATTACTCAGAAGAAGCTTTAACATATGAGCCCGACAATTCAATATTCTAAAATTCAAAGTTGCAGAATCATATACATTTTACCATACTCATCAATTATTTTACTATTCCCATCAGAAAGGGAATGGTTGGAATTAACTAAATGTTTAGCAGCAGTAGGATTACCTGAAACTATAGTGGCTGTGTCAGGTTTGAGATGAGTGTATTAACACTTGAATGACTGATGGATCTTATGGAATCTGTTTTTTTTTTTTTTTTAGGGGCAGCAGATTGGCATATACATCCTCCAATGTTGGCAGCACAGTACGGATGGGAGAAGGTTCTGGAAATTCTGTTTGTAACACCTCATAGTATTTTCTGCGGGACTGAGAAACCTCAGTGTTCTTCCACTGAAAGCAACGGCACATTCTAGAAATAGTCTCAGACATTTTGACAAAACAAGGAAGACTTCCTTGACCCTTCTCTGAGAATCGACAAGAGTGGCTCTGCATTGCCCACTGGGGGAACAAAATAGCTGCAAAGGATGTGGATAACCTCTGGTCCATATTTGCTCTAGGTGCTATACCAGACTGATTTAGGTTAAAAGATGAGTGTTCTGAGGAACCAGCTTTGACCATAACAAAGTCACTTGACTGTGGCCAAGGAAAATTGCTAGCCTCTTGTGGTGACAATTGCTGTTTGCTTAACTTTTTCTTTTTGTGGTTGGAGGAAGGACTGACCAGTACCAGTAACAGTGGTTTGTTGCATGGTCAAGCCAAAAATGGTGCCTCTTTTTCAGGAAAACCAAGCAGCGCAAGTTGGTAAAAGTTCAAAATCCCATAAAAGTCACTTTTATTGGTAAAAAAATGTTACAAAACACATTAGTACACTTTAGCACATTTTGTCAGCCCCAAAAAGTAAAATAGACAGTTTTTCAGAGAATATTTTTGTAATATTTTTAACTATTTTTAAACTGACAAAAATGTACACTCCCATTTTAAAAGTAAAGTTAAATCTCATGACAGTCCATTAAAACACAAACTCCTAGATAAAAAAAAACAGTACATTTAAACAATAAATTTTAAATGCAGATTTTTTTTTTCCCAAAAAAGGACTTATTTGTTAGTAATGGAACAGCACAAGCTGACCCTGGATTCTTGAAAGCCAGCTGAAGAGCCATCTCTTCAGCAGCAAGAAGGCTTGGCTCCCAACCAATCTTTATAGACAGTTTAGCTTAAGCTGCCTAATGGCTTGGGTGGATGACAGGTGCCCTGAATCTTTGGAAGCTGGATGGCTGTTATATCCTTGGCATGTTAGCACATATAGCCAAGTTTAGTGCAACAGTGATCAATATGATGAACATCTAAAGATATGAAAACAGCTCAGTATGAAGAGATCACTTGGGAAAGCATATGCACACCCATCTCATGTTCATAAATGAAACCAAATAGTTATCTCAGTACATTGGTGTTGATGTACCGTCAGGGTTCCTGGCTGTATGGCTGATGGCAGCAACAATCTACTCCTTGGAATGATAATTAAACTAAATCATGAACACCAGTTTAGGCTTTACACCAGAAGTGTTTATATTTATAGTGAACAGGAACTCAGAGAAACTTTTCTTGTGACCTTTGCTGCTATGTCTCAAAAATGTATTGGTCTTAAAAAATTGAATAAAAATACAACATCAATGTTATGTTTAGCCCAGTGGTGGAATACTTTCACAGCAACACAGAACTTGAAAAATTAGCAACATTTTTTACTTAATATCATTTATGAGGATTGCTGTTATTGGACGAAAGGAGTTTCAAGTTATTAACTGATTCATGTTCATGTTATAGCTAATTGTTTTTTGGCTTTGATTCAATAAAGTCATAAAAATGGCAACCTCCTCCTCAGTATTTGTCCTTGCTGCATCTAACTCCTCTGCATTTGTTCTTCCCTTTGCCCTGCCACAGACTCCCTACCATTTCTCCTGTACACCATGAACTCATCTATTGACATGGTTTCTGTAATCCCATCTCTCACTCCATGGTCATATCAGCTTCTTTGAGAGATTGCATTTTCTTTAATCAGTCCAGAATCTTGTCCCCATCTGTCAAACAGGCCACCTGTGCACTGTGTATTCCCTCCTGTGTCTAACAAGTTACCTTTTTATAGTGTGGTATGCACAATCAGTACTCCCTTCCCTTTTCCAGTTTGTACATGCTAAACCCATGGACACATTCCACAGAATTACCCAATTACAAACCTCTTTCTAAATTTGTATTGTCTTTTGCTTAACCTCTGTCAGACCTCCATCCCTTTCTCTTACCAGAAATGGATGCAACATTATATATGTAGCATATGTAGTGCTTGGCAGTGTGATTTCAAGTATGGAGTCACTTGACTCCAGTGTTCTATCTATGAAACCCATGATAGGCTTGGTATTTGCCTATGCCCGATTATATGGCCCTTCACGATCTTCCAGGAGATGGCTTTAACCACCACACAATGATCATCCTCCATGCTTCTAAGGGCACCTCAACCAGCAGATTAGCATATATATTTTCATTGCATGTTGCCAATAAAATATATGCATATTACCAAGCTTTTCTTTCTTTTTTTTTTTTTTTTTTGCATTAAACTTGGATTGCCATGTATTTTATTACCTTTTAAGTCTTTAAATATCTCACCTATGACTAGCTCTAGAATGTTCATTTACTATCCAAACCCATGGTCATTTACTAATGGGTAGATGCTTTCCTGTTCACCTCAGTATGATACCTAAAACAGGCTAAATTGGAGTAGTACCAATGCAGAACTCAAGGACACTGCAATGGTAGCAGACTTTTCTACAGACTACTCCTCTTCAATTAACCACTTTTGCTAGTACTTTACTGTTTGGCATCATCAAATTCACTTTACCTTTTTCATGAGTTTTCAGCATGGCACAGGGTAAAATATCCTTGCTGAAATCCAGCTTTACCATATCCACTTGATTCCCTCTGGCAAAATTTATGGAAATATTGATCCAAGAAAGGTTCTCGTGGCCACTGCTGCCTAAAACCATTGTACTACCTGGATAAACTATAAAATGTCATGCAACTACAATATATAAATAGGAAAAAAACTCCATAGCAACAAACTACAGTATTTAATAGCAAATAACACTAAAAACAATAATTTTTCCAGGAGGCTGTACTGTCACCCCCTAATGGAGACAATCTGCCTCTATTCTCGATCAATAAAAATATTACCTCTGAGGTCAAACAGACTTAGAGAAAGGGTACATATATTTAAAATATAAAGCTCAGCTGTTCTTTCTTCTCAAATCCAACAACCTCACAAAAAGCCACAGCACCAGATACAAGCAAATCTTTCACATGCTGAGATGGTGCGAGTTCAGTTACCAGTCTTTAAGACTACTTGAAGTCATGACACCCATCTACAGCACAGAATATTCCATGACATTCTGCAATGGAGGGGAGACAGACCATCACATAGTTTCAAAACTCCATTTGAGACTCAGCTTTCTGAAATTACAAGTTTATTTATTGGCATGGTCCATTCCTGCGGCAGTACTCCATATCTCAGCACAATACAATGCAGTCTGCCATTAGTTCACCAGTCATTACTTCCAATCCCCTTAATACTCAGGAAATTATCTCTTACAACTGGTGTCTTCTGTCTACTACAATTTTTTCCACTATCACTCTCCATATCATTCTTGTTCATAACTACATCTGTCTTTTTGTCTACATCAATCCATCCATTTATCATCTATCCATCCATCCATCCATCCATCCATCCATCCATCCATCCATCCATCCATCCATCCATCCATCCAACCCACCCCCAAAAGAACTAAATAATTGATTCATTATTTTAACTGTTGCTGGACTCTTTATTCTTCTTTCCTTTACCATTTGGAGTACCTGGTACTATACCCACCTTCGTTCGACAATATGTGACTCTTATTGCCCATAACTCCCTACTTCCCTACTTTTCCAGAATATGAAAGTCTATCTATCTATCTATCTATCTATCTATCTATCTATCTATCTATCTATCTGTCAATTTGTTTATCTATCTGTTTATACACATATAGGTGCATTAAACTTTGTCGAATGCTCCATTTAACAACTGGACTAAGCCTCATAACACTTTGTTGAATACTTGCTTTATCAGAGAGCCAGTGTCAGCATTCTGTTGTGCAAGATCACACTACAGTGCAGGCTGAAGACCTTTTACCTTTTCTTCTATTGTGTGACCCCAGAGTTGGTATATATATATATATATATATATATATATATATATATATATATGTAGCAAGAGGTCTGTGGATATGAGAGGCTTCCCCCCCCCACAATGAATGGTTAATTAGTGTGTGTGTGTGTGTGTGTGTGTGTGTGTGTGTGTGTGTGTGTGTGTGTGTGTGTTTTGTTGTTGTTCAGTAAGTTGTCTTTTAATTGCATTTATTATAATCGATAATGTTTCTATGGATTTCTGTTCAAAAATCATAGTAAACCCTAAAATAATAAACACATTTCTGTTTAATCTATCTTTATTCCTTTAGTATGTTCTCCCTTTCAGTTGTAGCTCTACCCCTTGTTCAGACTATCTTCAAATTTTTTCCATACAAGTGTTTCCTATTCTTGCTGATACAAGACGTCCTTTTCATCATTAATTTCTCCATAACGTACCAACAGTGTTCATAGTTATGTTATTTGCTGCCACACTTTACTGTTCTTATAGGTTTTAGTCAAATATAAGCTTACTCTTTTGTAATGCCCCAATAATCTGCCTGTATTAATTGCTACTGCAGGGATTATAACATCGACTATGGTGTGGCACCCTGACATCAAGCTGTTCCAGCTTCTGCACCTCTCTCATTTACTACAAGCTGTTGATGACTATCTCACAGATATTTACTTTTCATTCTAGGGTCCTTACTTTCTGTTCTCAATTCACTAAAGTTTCAGTTATTTACCTCTGGGTGCATGTCACAGACATGGGTATATAGTACTCTACTCATGCCAGAATGGACTTCAAATAACAATATGACAATATGTAATCTGGCAGATGTCATCATGGTGTTCTTTGTAAGTCTCCAAACCGGTTATTATTTACGCTTGATCTCAGTTTTTTTATATATATTACATCATGCCTTCATTATTTAAGCGCAAATTCAACTTTCATTTACGTCCTGCTTTTAAAGTCCTTCATACTAAAATATCTGCATCAGCAATTCTTGAAACTATAACCATCACCATTTAGATAATCTGAACAGTCCTTCTTAACCCAAAAGTAATAATTCCTGTGGTATCTCCATTTTTAGAAATACAGTCATCCAGTTTTGCAACATACTTACTCAGCATAAAACCCACCAGCAATCTACCTATCTTTAAAAATTATCACTGAATTCCTCATTGAGAAGTCAGACTTGATAAGCAGTCCAAAACAAAAGATAAATAAAAAGAGAAAATAATACCTGATAAGCTCAGCAGAAAGCATATATTTCTATTTCTTACAATTATAAAATAATTTATTCAATAAAATACTTACCCTGTGTTCAGTGATGATATGGTGAATAACAATACGCATATCTATTTGATTATTTGGTCTCTCCCTAATCAGTGTTTCTGGTATAGTAGTTGAAACCTGCTGAGATGTTTAATCTGCCTGCAATACCTACTATCATGTTGCAACTGCATATATAATTTACTTACTACCAAATGTTTGTGCAAATTCTGTATTATTATTTGTTATAACAGAAGTATACTGTTCTAAAATTCTGTTCTTGTTGCTTCTTAAAGGCAATGTTTTCACTCCTGGCTTTCACTGGAATTGGGCCAAAAATCACATTGTACAGTATCATACCTCTCAACTATATAGATGTTTGCAGAATGTCCAGATTTTTGCCTTACGTGTTGTGTCTGTTCCTCATAAATAAGCTTCAGCTTTCTGGCAAATCAGTGAGGATTAATGTCAGAAAATAATGACAGGAATTGAGTTTCAGACTTCATACCCTTCAGAAAATCCATGCTAATGCAAAACCTGCTATTCCAGCAACATGTTTTAGTTTATAAGAGAAATATATAAAAAAACGTCCTATTTTTGGGACCTTGCCCCCCATTATTTATGGTTTTGTCCAGATTTCTTGCTCTAAGAAGTTGAGACCTATGGACAGTGCCTTGGTTGGGTGGGAAGAAGGGGTGCAGCCCCCCCTGCACACATTGTTAGGGAGCATGATCAGCAGTTCCAGTTAGTCTTTAGTGCAATGCAGCCATTTTTTTAACATTATGCCATTTTCTGTATATACTGAGTTTAGAAGATACTGCATTGACAGTATGTCTACATAACAATGAAAGCAAATGTGAAACAATAGTTCTTTTGCAAGGATATAGCTTTGCAACCTTGAAAGAGTTCACTTTTACTATATTACACTTATACCCTAGTCCACCACTGCTGCTGCCATATGCTTGGCACAGATCTCATGTGTAATCATGCTGAGCATTTAGAAATACATGCTAAGTATAACAGCAATGACAAGAATCATACAATGTTTGCTGCATAGGCAGAAATAAATCTAAGAATCCATTGTATTATCTCCTTTTTTTGCTTTTTATTTTAGTACAGACTACATTTTTAGTCATCTGGTATCACTATAGGGAAGAAAACTTTTTCTAACATTGTCCGAGCTTTTTGCAATTTAATGCCTGCAGATATTAGATATAAAATCAGCTTTAACAGTTTATAGACTAAATTACAGCAGCAAATCTCATACATATATATGGATTCACTTCAAAATCTCGAAATATGGAAATCTCGAATTTCAGTATCTTGAGACCATGAAGCCGAAAATCCATAAAGTCGAAACCCCAGAATCGCGAAATTTAAAATTGCAACTTCTACACTAAACATACCACACACACAGAAATAAACATACACTTCCCTACACATACACAAACACCTACCCTACATACAAGCAGGGGGCAAACCCCCCCCTGCACCCCCCATGTGAGGGGCTGCACCCCCCCACCCCAACCCCTACTTAAATATACTAACTCCGAGGTCATACTACACAGAAAAACACAAAAACACCACTACACAAGCTATATTCCCCTTGCACATACACACATCACACTAACAAAACACACAGACACACACTAAAGCCCCTACCCAAAACCCGTACAGCACAAAAACTTACCTACATCTCCAACCATCCACTCACACACTGCAACACCAGAACCGCTAATCCAAAATCTCCAAACTTCGGGATTTTGAATTTCGCGCTTCTGGGGGTTCGATATTCTGCACTTTTGCCTTTCTGGTGTCAGGCTACTGAAATTTGGGATTTCAATAGTTTGAGATTCTGAAGGGAGCCCATATATATATATATATATATATATATATATATATATATATATATATATATATATGTAACAAAAATGTTTCAAAAACATAGCAAAGTTTAAACTGCATTATCTTCAACTATCACCATTTTATCCCTATTTTGTTGCCACCAATGCATTTTTGTTGCACTTAGAGTCCTACTTCTGCCCCTGACTAATAGTCTATCCAGGGATATTTTTTCTGAATTTATGCTAGTATTATACTAATCATTAAGAAGACAAGTAAATTAAACACGAACTAGTAAACCAACACAGCTGAAACGGAGCAGGAAAAACGGTACTTCAAACAACCAAAAATATAAGGAAATTTATTACAGTTTGTTAAAATGAAACGCTTTTCGTCTGGTTTAATGACACAGACTTCTTCAGACAATTACTTCTAAAAAAGGCTTGCTATATATACACACAGTTGCAAGGAGAACCCAATCAACAGACAAAAAGCAATTAAACAATTAAGCAATGGACTACTACATACTGTTTTTTAAAAAGGCAGCCACAAATTCATAGCAGCAACAAAAAGTGATGCATTAGCATTTGTTACTAAAACTATTTTGTCAAAACCACACCTATTAAATTAATATAACTTTGACTTCAGAAAAGCTAAAGACAAAGATGTAATTATATAATATTGACTATAAGAAACAGTAAAAAGTCACAAATGTTTAAACATATTTAAAAGTAATGACATTATAAAAGGCTTAAGTGAATAAAAAACTAATATACCAACCGTTTAGAAAGTTAACAAGCAAAGTCAAACAGATGGATAAATAATTATTTACTCCTAGATTACTCCTGTAGTCCTACAAATCATACCTCTCACAATCTACAGTTTTATTAAACAGTTCTCACTCTTTCTTAACTTGTAGTTGCTGCTTCCACAGTCAGTTGAAATACTTTTTATTGTAAACTTGAATTTGAATACTTATGAAAAATGTGACCATTTTTGTGAAGAAATGTGTATAGCTCTACCACATAACTTACTGCAATATTACATTTGAAACTGTAGAGTTTGCCTGTACACGTCAGGTTTGCTTACAGCCTCCTACATGGCTATTAAATAGTGGCCAGGTTTAAAACATTTATTTTCTTTTTCTTTTTCTGTCATTTTGAAAACTTGCCATGGAAAGAAACTGATGAAAATAATATGAAATGCATACCTACTTAGTCAGCTTCCTCACATCACTTGAAGACATATTTCTGGACACCTTGGAAATCAGAATAAAGACCCCCTGAAAAGGAATTTTGTTTATTTCCTTGTATTACCTTGGTGCATTACCATAATGTTGCTCATTACATATTTACTGATAATGATAAAACTTCACTTCAGACTCTGTAATTGTTCCATCTTTGGCTGGACTCCTTAATTTGATTCAATTATGTTGTATGTTCGACTAATGACTTATATGCACAACAGGTGTTCAGTTGTCAGTTCAATTATGCTGGCTATCGGGAGTAATTAGAAAATTGTTAAACTGGGAACATGTGGTATAAAGAAGTTAAGATAAAAAACTACTCTTAGGTAGTCCTTGATAGAGTCTTATGATATATATATATATATATATATATATATATATATATATATATATATATATATATATATATACATATTTATGCACACACACACACACACACACACACACACACACACACACACACACACACACACACACACACACACACATGAGGGTTGAGAGTAGTTTTCAAATTCTGTGCTTGTAGATGACTATTTCACAGATAACCATGCCTCATCCCAGAGAAGATATTCAGTGAAAGAAATGCATGGGGCAAACAGTTTCAGTGATCCTGTACTTTATTTATTTTTTTGAAGTAATTGATATTTATTATCCAGGCAGCTCCATTGTATAGATGGATGGAGTTATGGCTGTGTCCCAGCTGACCTGGACTCATTTGGCAACCCCAGCATCTGAGGAGCTGGTAGAGGGCTAGAAAAAGAAGCTATATTTTACCAGCTCACTTATTCTGGGGGAGAGGTAGGATGTTCATCACAGGATGGTAGCTTTCAGAAATGGGCCTAGGATTATTGACAATGGCTGAACAGAACTGGGACACACATCTACACATATTATCAGTCTTAAAGTGATTTGAACATGGAGGCAGGGTATGAGTAAGATCTTAAAAAAATCCCTATTGCAGCATGTATGATGATATATTGGGATACCTCAGTCTCCTGCTTGATTATAGGACAAATATCAGATTACGTCCAGTGAGGTCTCATGTGGCTCTTGGCATCCAAAACTGAAGTGGTATTCAATATCAGATAATGGTCAACTGTACAACAGCCAGCAGAATTAGTACTGCAGTGGTGGTGCTGCAGTAGCATTGTTGCCTCACAGTAAGACGTTGTCCTGTTCGATTCTTAGCTAGAGCATCTTCTGTGTGGAAACATGCGTGAATGGGCATACCTTCGTTGAAGGTTGTGCGTCAGGGTCGGCAACTCGGCACGTAAAAATCTACTGCCAATCATTAGTGGACCGGAGTTCCGCTGTGGCGACCCCTAACCGGGAAAAGCCGAAAGACACAAACAAATCATAATTGCCACATTCCAAAAGTTTCCAAGTACAGTTGTCCTCTACATGCTCATACACTACATAGAAATATATCAGATATCTGTAGTTTTCTGTTTCTCACATCCATATACATTAGACAAGAAGTAATGGGACGTTTGTCTTTAAAATGATTTTTTAGCTTAACTTCTTCTGGTTATTTTCTGAAATGAATTATACATAAAATAAATGATAACTTTTACTTCAATGCATCAAATGAAATATACACATTTCTAAAGTATGGGCTCCTAAATTCTATTACTAACACTATAGTAGTTTTCATTCATCTGTTTACAAAAGGTCTAACTTTTCTGTGTTTACATAAAAGTGAAAACAGCACTTTAAATATCTGTGAGGGCTGCAAAAATAATCTGCGCTCCATTCATTGTGCTGTGAATATCAATAGTGACATTATGTATGATATTGTAGAAAAAGTAAGGTGATGGATGCATTTAAAACAAAATTCACTCCAGGCCACTTTGCTGTTGGACAGTGACTATTTTGTTTATATTGGGACAAAGAGAGCACAATCAGTCTTTATCTATAGAAATGTTTTGAACTAGGTTCCCCTTGGTGTAGACTACAGTGACAAGATTCAGAAGCTGACAAGCAAAAGCAAAACAGAGAACCTAATGTTAAATGCAGTTTGTTCCTCTCTTTTGCTCACCAGTGCCAGAAATAATGATGCTCGATTTCATATTCCTGGGAGGTGGCCAGCTTTGGCATAGGTCCCAGTTTGATACTTAAGAAACTGAAATATTCAGATTGATGATTTTACTACTTGTGGTTAGGCAATAGCTTTTACCTCAAAGGTACATAAATCAAAGTTGAACTTGAGTAGGAAAGAAAATATATCTGTTTAAGTTTTACTTTGAAATTTTATAGTGTCAGGTACTGTAAGTTTATGTTCACCACTTTATGTGCAAAGTGATGCCTTCTAGTTTTGCATTTGGGCTAGAATATTTCTTTTTACTCAGCCATCATTAAATACTGTTGGATGGATAATCCTTAGCTGTAAATCACTTTTTAGGAGCAATTAGATGATGCAATCAGCTATCATGTAGCAGTTCTGTTTATTCACTTAATCACTTTCTCTTTCCCAATGCATTTTTTTTTTATTTTTGCAACCTTATAGTTAAAGTTTTGGCATTGAAGATGCTATACCATCTTTTAATACTCATGCTAAAGTCAACAGAAACATAAGACGTTTCAAAGGCATAAACTCAGATGTAAACTTTTGACATACCTGAGAATATATACTTCAGACTGCTTTACACCTGTACATATCTATATTATGACTAAAGTGAAATGTGATTATTTCTGTCAACTGGACAACATGGAAATGGAGCAGATAAGATGGAAAATGCAGATGTCTGTCAATACATTTCTGTGCTTTTAATTAACAGTGTGCTGTCATTCTAAAGTTACACAAACAGAGCCCAAACTATGTATGTAAGTATGTATGTATAGAGACTGATAGAAAAATAGACAGACAGGTAAATACTCACATCCACCTCCACACATATATTGCAGGAATGAATAAAACACAATGTATTTTACTATAAGTAATAACTAGTCCATGCAGTAGGGTGCATTTCCTCAGAGGAATTATTGTCTGATAATCTGTCTGTAGCAAGAAACAAGATGCATGGATGGAAGAAGGTGATTTCCCACTAACCATCAAAAGAATGTTTATTTATGTTTAATTGTGCATACAGTGTTCTTATTTCATTGCACAGTCAGTATCATCAGGTCTAGGACAGTCTGTCTGAAGAAAAAAAAATCTCAAATACTGTATCAGTTGCAACAAGCCTTTCAAAGCAGCATTGAATGAGCTTTTAAATGAAGTGCTTTTATGGAGGCTTAAGTGTTCAGCTTCTGTGTAGAGATCTGGACCACCCATGCCCACACTGCTTTATTAAATGTATTTCAGATCTGTTAATACTGAACTTCAGCACAAAGAGTGGGACTTTCCACTAAGACACCTACTGAGCAATAAATAATTTCAACTCATGCATTCTTGCAAACCTGGTTGCAACACAAATTGACAGGTATTCTTCTGCTTCCTAAAGACATTATATGACTCTATCTTTATGCAAGCATTATGCTACACTTGGCCTTCTTTCACAGCACTGATGCAGTTTTCATTTCCGAGCCTGCAAGTACTTTTATGTGCTGCTTCTTTACAGAATAGTGTTTAAAATGACAATCATAGTTCTGTTTTCTGACAGCTTCTGGCAATTTCACTTCTTATGTTTCTCAAGTTTCTTTCTGTTTTAGTGCATTTGTAATTAAGTACTTATAACATCAAGATCAGTGCATTGGCGGGGCTCTTCCTTGAATTTGTCCCTTTTCTCCTTAGGCAGTGTGACATCAGGATTGATTACATTTTATAAGGAGGTACGTGGATGAAGCCCACTGCATGGGCTATATAGGTGGCTTGACTGCCTCTCACTTAGGAAGGTATATATCATTTTTCATCTGTGAAATTCACAGAAAGTTTCCATTCAACATACTATAACTCAATTACAGGTAGCATAGCCTTTCTATGAACTATTTTTATAATTTATTCAACATTTTATTGAAAGATGTTGATGGCAACATGCCTAAGAAAGATAAAGCAACTACTTCAATCTTTTGAAAAGTTAGTTACAGTAGCAGATGGAGAACAAGCTGGGCACTAGTTTTCTTTTTTCAGAAATAGTACATACAGATTATTGAAATATGAGTTGATTTCCTAGATCAGCATTATAGGCAGATAAATATGTGCCTGGCTACATTACTCTAGTTTGTTGAAGAACAATGGTCAGAGGTGTGTATAATATGGAAGAATCTAAAGTTTTTAGAATCAGTGGGCATTCTTATCGAAATACCCTCTCTTAAGACTAGGTTTAAAGAATAATGGGGCATTGTCTAGACTAGGATGTTTTCTATCTTCCTAGGATGAATGTCTTCCACTAAGTAGCTTGATTTATGAACACATGATATACTGGGTTTTAATAACAGTGATTCACGTAGGTTGCAAATAGTCACCAGTTTTACATATATGGGATATATGCTGTGGGTGCTTGTGCAATGCTTCAGCAATGGACATGCAACATATTTATGCTTCATATCCATAGGGCCCCTTCTTATCCAGCCTAAATTTTGCCTGATATGGTAAATCTAAAGTATCCCAGCAGTCTCACACTTGAGAAGCAGTTTGGGATTTTCACCTTTTCATGGACTGATATGATGATATGCAAGAACCAGTTCCCCTTGTGGCATGATGTATACTGATATCAGACTACTTAGTCCAAGGACAGGCATTTGCTGATATTGAGATTTCCTCCCTATACATTTATATATTCTGTCAAATGGTTTCTATGTCTTTATAAGAGGTATGTAGTTGAGTGAATTCATGAAAATGTGCTACCTGGAGCCTATAACCTCCTTCTGATATTCCAACACACAGGTTAGTTTCTGAAAATATGCGGAACAGCTTCTGTGGTGTGCAGATCATGCTTTGTACATCTTCCAGGAGGTTATCTACCACTGACGGTATGTCATTTTCAGTCTAAAAGACAGTAAGTTCTAGAATGTCTGGTTAGATGTTATTTTTTATGGTGCATACTTTTCTGTGGGAGTGTGTAAAAGCAATCATAACAGAATTTTGTAGTCCATTTTATAAAGGAAAGAAAAGGTGTCTTCAGTTCACAGTTCCATATAAAAAGCATCAGACATAGTGGATAAGCTCAGGTTACAAGCAATTGAATACTGCTTACATTGCTTAACACAGGATTCGATAAAGATATACTTCCTTGACTTTAAAGCCAAGTTTAGTAAACAATTATACATTCAGCCACAATTTTCTTATAATCATATGTTTTTATGGCTAAAATTATTGCCCATTTAAAATTTGGTACTACTATTTCAGTAATGAGAGAAATGAAAAAGCCATTTATTTGAGACAAAATAATTTCAGTCATTTGAAGAGGGCATGGCTTTACACAGAGTTTCCTAATATTTTATCTGTTTAACAAAATACACTATTACATTTCACATTGTTAATATTTTGAGGGATGGAATCTGTTTAGTAGCAAGGAATACATTCTTCTTTAATATCTGCCACTGAGCAAGATGAATTTACTATCTCCAAAAAGTTCTCTGTAGCCATTATAGTGACAGGTTAATATTTCTTGATGTCCAGTACTATAACAAGTCCATGCACTGCTACCCAATCTATTTGTGTGTGATATGTGTCAGCCAACATTTATATGATATCTCTGTCAACTCTGAAACAGTCTGTGAGCTTCTGATCTGTCAGCTGATGGTACATACTATATTGCTGCTACCATTGTCATTCATGCTATTTACCACCATGTGGTATTCCCCATGAGGACAGGGCAGCATTCATGGAAATTAAATGTTGTTGCATGATGCCTGCTGATGTTCCCAGCATCATTGCTTATAGCCACTCTGCAATTGCCTACAGGATATTTGACCTTATATGCCATCTTCACATTGCAGCTATGACAAGTGTCCTCATTATATAGGACATGTTATACAACTTGGAAGACCCCACTGAAACCATACTCCACTTCTAACACTTCATAGTCTGATCTGACAAATGATTTCTCTTTCAGTACTCCATTATGGTAATAAAATTCAAAATCAATTCACACCATTACTGTGCCAAGAAAATTGGTTGCTTCCTTTCTACAGAAGGGAGAGTAGTAATTGCTAAGGGAATTGTATTGTCTCAGATTGAATATGGTCTGCCAATTATTGCTAGCCCATCTAAGAAAAAATAAGCTTCACTACTGAGCACAACCAATAGCATGTATAGACTTATCAACCTAACAATGGGTTTGTCCTTACAATGGCCAAATAATTACCCAGAAAGCAGAGATGCAGAGTACTACTCTTATCCATAACTTACAAATGTCATTTAAAAATCAGCTACGTCTTTGCCTGTTGCCTTAACAAAATAACATCCTCATTTTCTTACAATCACAATCTTCTTCCGTCTCCCTAAATACTCATGGCCACAACAGACTTCAAATGAAGGACCACGGCTTTTCTGTCATAGCTTCCCAAGCAGAGAAAGCTCTTCCAGGAAACATAAAATGAAGCTTACCCTTCCGAAAATTTATGCTCCAACTCCAAAATAAATAAATAAATTGTGAGCCTGTTTTAATGAATGTACCCTTTGAAGGCGAATGGCTGAGGAACTGGATCCTGTAGCTTGAAAGCAAAGGCTTTTTGATTGCTAAATGACAGTTAGTGTGTTTATTCAGTTTGTTGATTCAGTACTTTTCCATTAACCCCCTACCACTGCTTCACGCTGCAGACACTTGCATTGGCAATCTGATTTCCCTATTACCAAACAGACGTTGATGTTTTCTCTCATCTCGGCAGGAAAAGTACCATAAAGCAAACAAACCCAGGTGATTTTGTAAAGTGGTGTAAAATCTCTAACCTGCCTATGTTCGCCTGTAATACTATGCAAAAATCATAAATATCAATGACTTAACAAATCATGGCTCATTACAATAAATCCAACATACTCTCAGCTTTGTTTCGGACTACATGTGTTTTATTTTTATCAGAATAAAATGTGTTCACCTCGTATATGTTACAGGTTCTATATTAGAACACAGAACTTTCAAAATTTTGAATGTTCTAATATCGAACCCTATTAATCGAAAATTTAAAGCATCGAACATACAGTACGGAAAAAAATTGCTGTTCCAAAACACATACACACAACACAAGCACACCAAACAAACAGCAATCCACACACATACACCTGAATTCTTACACCTAACCCTACACTAAACTATACATACACCCCTAACTATCCACTTACCTTAACCCAAACCCTAACCCTAAGGTCCGTCACTATTGCACAGTCACCTCACCTGCTCCCTAACCCTAACTCATCTACCCTGCCCTAACCCTCACGTCCACACAATCGCACACTTACTTGACCCACGCCCTAACCTTAACTCACCTAACCCGCCCTAACCCTGATGTCCTCACAATTGCACACTTACCTTAACCCGACCTGTAACTTTCCACCTCAGAGCTGAAAATACTGAAGCAACAGAAACGGACAACCCAATTCTTTCCCTAGGAACAAAATTGGTTTTCTGTTTCTTCGATATTTTCAGCTGAAAACGGGTCGATATTAGAACACTCGAAATTTTGAATGTTCAGTGTTCTAATATAGACCCATGTTACAGACAAAAGGATAAATGGAAGGTAACTGTCTTCACAACATAAACAGACAATGGGCAGGCAAATAGATGGACCACAGATCTCAGATGCATGTTATTTAAAGAACAGACAGTGGACTACCCAATAGGAAGACCACATCCTCATAAAAATTAACCTTCTTTACCTATTATCTGTGAACTATTCAAGTGTGTAAATAAAATGTTTGTCGGGAAATGAACTGCAAAGTAAAACTACAGACACACACACAGACACACACTGACACGCAGGCACTCACACACACATATGTACACCATCCAAAGCAGCAATTCCAACATGTTCTACTGTTTTGAAAACATGTGCAATGATAACAAAGAAACATCCCAGATCATGGATTCCTTGTATTAAACATTTAATTGCAGCACATAGCGAGCTGGTAGGGGTTTAACGGATATATCTAAGCGGCTGATTATGTCTGAAAAAAGAAACCATCCAAAGCAGCAATTCCAAATTGTTCTACTGTTTGGAAGATGTGTTTAATGATAACATTCAAACATCCAAGGGCATGTATTCCTTGCATTGAACATTAACTGAAGCACATACCGAAGTGGTAGGGGTTTAACTGAAAAGTACCATTGATTCTTATAGTGTTTTATCATGTTGTTGGATTGAGCCAATGTGTTCCCAGGGGTATTTCAAACCCCCTGTGAGCAGAACAAGTTTTTGTTTAGTAAATTACTTAAGGAGCAGGAAGCTAAACTTGTTGATAGAGACCCATGAATGTTTGTTGAAGAAACAAATTTTAAAGTTCAGTTTGAAAAGTTGGAAAGACATGATTAAAGAACTGAACTTATATTTTGATATCAAGCTCTTTGAGAAATATTTGAGCTTGGTAATTACAGCTAGAGGTCTGTGGGTGGACAAGCTTCTGGCTTGGGATTTCACTGAGGATGAGCATGATCTATTGGAAGAGTGGAAACTGGTGTCACTTGATTCTACATTAGGATGGCTTTGTGTGCTTGTTAAGAGAAACATGAGGGCCAGCAAGAAGTTGACATGTGAAATCATGGAGGTGCAATATAAGCTGGCTAATGAATCTCCTGAAACATTATTTTCTACTAGAAGGAAGGATATTAAGTTAAAAATTAAAAAAAAAATTAAGTGGACACTGTTGAGCATAAAAGAAGAAAGCTCACTTGAGATTTGGGTATCTTTCAGAGTGGTATGGTTTACACACGGCAGTATAAACCACGTGGTCAGAGGTCTAGTGCAGTCTTTCGCAAGCCAGTGAAGCTGATGAGGTTGGAAGGGACTCTTCTCTTTCGTCAGTTGAGTCATCACGTGGGAAGATCATTTCCTTTGAAAATATTGAGGGAGAGGATTCACCTGAACTTTCACAGCAGTCTGATGTGCAAGAGAAAATAACTTTTTCTCAAATAAACAATGGAAAGGGGCGAAAGACCCACAGCAAAGGAAAAAAAATGTAGTTGAACGTTTGTTTCTCCCTGATGTTTCTCCGAATGATGGTTTTGTGGATAATGTGTCTAATAGTATTTTGAACTTTGGTTGTTGTGTTGAAAGTGTTAAGGAAATTTTCCCCACTTTACTCAAACTGTTCTTTTAGTATTGTAAGTAATGATACTTGTCTGAAAATTGTTAACTTGTCTTATATTATATTATATGACTCATTGTTAAATGTTTTAAGTAAACGAACAAAGTTTGTTCCTACAAAAATTCTAACTTTGGGGGAAGTGTTGTTAGAAATCAAGTGTTTTTGTAGAAAACTACATTTAAAAGTATTTTTTTTGATAGAAAAGCTAATGATTTAAGTGCAAAAGAGTCTTTGTTGCCTATGTATGTTTTTAGGCAGGCTGGCAATTGGATAGTTATCTCGAGGACCAAGTATCATAAGATGGTAGGTAGTTTGTTATTGGTGGAGGATGATTAAGTAAAAATTGTCCAAAAATGCAATAGATGGATTTAATGGTGAACTTTTGGATTTTTTAGAGAGAGGTGAACATTTAGTTTTTTAACAAGGAACAATGTAAAAAGACTTTATATCCCTAGACCTTGTGACCCTCATTTCTATGCTATCCTGAAGTTACATAAAGATTTAGTTGATCCCCTGGGTATGCCAGTTGTCTCTGGGGTAGGTTCTTATTTGCAAAATGTTGGGATGTTGTTAGATTTTTTTACTTAAAGTTTCTTTGGTAAATCTCCCAGCACATATTAAGAACACTCAACATTTGTGTGATGAAGTATGCAAATTAAGTTGGGAAAATGATTATTATTGGGTGTCAGTTGATATTAATGTATTGTACACCAGTATGCAACAGAGACAGGGTTTGCAGGCAATTTGGGATGCTATGGGTGAGGGTCCTCAGACTGCTTGTATTGTCAGGTTGTTGGAATTCTGCCTAACACATAATTATTTTAAATTTAGTAATGACATTTTTCTTTAGAAGAAAGGGATGATGATGGGTGCCCCTTACGCTCCTACTTATGCCATCCTGTACACAGGATATTTTGAAAGGAGATTTATTTGTAGTACTGAGTTTTTTAGGAAACATGTTTCTAGGTATAAATGATATAGTGATGATTTATTGTTTATTTGTAAGAGACACCCATCAGAGTTGACGCTTTCATTATGGATTGGAACAAGAACGAGCATGGTTTAAAATTTTTTATGGTTTTGGAGAGTATTTCCATTCATTTTGGAAGCTGAATTGTATGTGGATTATTTGCACAATATACAACATAGGCCATTTAGGAAAGTAACTGCAGTTAACAATTTCTGCGTGCTGAAAGCATGCATCCCCCTACTTTTTACAATCACTTCCTTATGGTGAGTTTAAAAGTATTTGCCAAAATACTTCTGAAAGTAGATTTAGGAAGTGATGTTTAATGGAAGTTAAGAACAGGTTGAGAGAGAGAGAGAGAGAGGTTATGATGAGGAAACACTAAGTTTTGCTTTAGATAGAGTTTTGGGGAAGGGGTCCAACTAAAAGCATGGTTAAAAAAGCAATTAAAGAAAGAAGGAGTAAAGAAGGAGAAATGAATGATGAGAAGGTTTTATATTTTGTGACCAAATAACCAAATATTCTCCCTTCTCTGATATAATAAAAAAGTTGGTTTTGGACTTTTGGCACATTGTATGGATGAAACTGTGGGACATTTATTTTTTAATCATATTAGTTTTTCTTATGGGAGATATTTAAATTTAAAGGAATTGTTGAATGTGCCATTGTCCAGTGAACCTTCTGGGGTAGTTGGACCATTTGCATGTAGTCATTGTAACGTATGTAGTAGAATAAGGAATATCTCTGGTTCTTTGATTAATGGATGTAAATTTGTATCTAGGGGAAAATGTAACTGTAATGCTTGTGGTGGGCTTTATATAGTGGGGTGTGGATGTAATGATGTATGATGGTATATAGGTCAGAGAAAAAGGGCAACAAAAGTCAGAGTATTAGAACATTTGGGAGACATTCGAAATAATAACAGAAAGAGTCCTGTGAGTGAACATTTTAACTTTGTGCATTTGGGCTCTGCTAAATGTTTCTTTTTTTTATTATATTAGCTCAGCCAATGTTTTCCAAGGGGGGGATTTTAAGAAAAAAAATAATTGATTTGTAGAGTAAAATGATTTTAAATTTTAGGACACTTTATCCAAAAAGCCTTAATCTTGAAGTTAATTTTTGTTTTATTATTTTTTGTTCTGCACATTGTTTTGGGTTTGCACATATGGAGTTTCACATGTTTATTGCATCATGTTGTTATTCATTTTTTTGGATGTATTATCTTTAATTATATAAAACATAAATATTCATTGCATAGTGCACTTCAAGGAAATTAATTAATGTGCAATTGCGGGTTACTCTGGGTATAAATTGTAAGCCTGTCTTAATGAATGTATCCTTTGAAGGTGAATGGGCGAGGTACCGGATCCTGTAGCTTGAAAGTAAAGGCTTTTTGATCACTAAACATTCACTAGTGTTATTAAGTTTGCTGATTTTTATAGTGTTTTACCATCCAACATCATCACAGGATGGTGGGGGAGAGGGGGAATACATGAGGGTGAGCCTAACAACAAAGAAATGAGCGCAAGTTATTGAATTATATTGCCTATCTGAACATTCTACAGTATACACACTAGTGTTGTCCTCCGTGTCAGAACCATCATCGGCTTACAAAATTAGTAAAACATTAAACCTGCATATTGGTACACACAAATAAATATAGCCACCCACCAAAAAATGAAAAGGAAAAGAAATGAAAGTGCACAGGTCATGAAAGGAGAACAACAGCTGTGTAACTGAGTAGTACATTGCAGCATTAATCAAAGCAATGCATACCTTTACAATACAAATGGGTAAAAGTGTTTTTGGATGTCCACTTCTGTGGAGGACTGTCAGTTATATATCACCTGCTTAAGACATCAAAGAAAGTCATACAGCACTCTTCAGCAATAACTTTCCAAATAGGCATAGAATATGCCCCATAATGTCATGTTATCTTTTTGGCAAACTTGTGTAATGTGACATATAGTCGATATACATGCTTATGGTACCAGCAAGGGACAAATAATGCATGCACTGAGCTGTGGATGTATTGTGAAATCCAATCTATCACTAAGTTTGAAATATAGCATTTTGTAAAAAAAACAGCAAATTACCTTTGCACCAAGTTACTTGTGACACTAGAAATTTATCTTAAAGGCACTTATCTGGATTTATCTCACTGGATAAATACTCACCCTACCATCATAAGCCTTTTCTTGCATACATAATTACTTTGATATAGTGCAGGTTCAGCCCTGTGAGCCCTGTAAATATCCAAATGAGGTGTGAACTCATAAGCATTCATGAATTACAAAACATGCAGAAAGTGGAAGGAATGTAAACATGATTTTAAGAACCTTCAGGAGTGCATGCCCATACCCTACATCTGCAAGGAAAAAGCATTGAGAAGTTGTTACCTGCCAAGAGCTTGCAAGTGTAAATGATTACTGACGGCAGTATCAATCCAAGTGTCTCAGTGAGAAGGTGCGGACAAGAAATGCTGTTACTACCACTGAGTGCTTAGGAAAGGAACATTCCTAACATACTTATGAATTGTTTATGACAGCAGTTTGTGCATCTGAATACAATTGTCTGTAATTCTAGGGAAGCAGATTACTCACTGAAACTTATATCAACTACAAGGCCAAGGACATAGCAGTCTTGTTGGAGAAGCAGAAATCTTTGAATGATGTTCACAAGAAAAAGTGATGCAAAGAGGTGCAGTGTCTAAATGTTTGTTTTATATTGTGTGATGAAAGATTGTCTGCCCTGCTGCCAGTATCACAGCCACCCAGACATCTAACTGCAAAATACACGGGACAAAGATCAGGAATGTTGCTTCTGTAACGTAAAGTGATAGTAGGTCACATATTGAGTATAGCTAACCTCATTTGTATCTTGACAGTATCATAAGTCTGTCACATAGTGATACGAATCTGAATTGTGTCTTGTGAATGCCCTGATGTCCTGGATTCCTAATTCAAACATGGCTACACTTGTGTGAACATAATGATGTTTAATGAGCATATGTTCTTGCAGAAACACAACCATGTTTAGGAAATATCAAAAGTGTACATTTAAGTACTGTTTTCATAACATTTCCTCTAGTTGAATACCTTATTTTCTTAATATCTCCCTAATTTGTGCAGCATTTGGCATAGCGCACTCTAGACTGGCAGTGATCCTCAGCAATGAGCTACAGTTTACTACCTCAGTGAAGAAAATGCACCTGTTGGGTAGCTCTCCCTGTGGCACAAGATGTGAGTACAGTGACCTGTCAGAAACAAGACAGCTGGTGCAGGGATCTAATATACTGAAGTGATAATTTTAAAAAGGGGGGGGGGGTCTGAATACATATTTACCCACATTTTGTGATATTATGTTGATGCTCAAAAATCAACTTTTCCCAGTATTGCTAACAACATGTGAGGTGTTGTCTGTCCCCTTTACCATAATTTGGCAGTACTTAAAGTCCTGATAACAGTGTGCCAGAAATTAAAGTTCTGATGTGTTAGAAGACGTGAGAAGGATGCATTTGTCACTGTAATGCACTTCTTGCTCTAGTCATTGATAGGCATATCCTATACTTGAATTAAGTTTCCTTTCAGATTTTTTTTTCTATGTCATTTTTTTTTCTAATGCCTTTTGCATTTGTTCTCCACTCAGCTCACAGTTCATTCCCTAAAGAAAAAAAATGGAAAATTTTGTTTAAGATGCCTTATGTAGTGCACTGTTTGCCTACCATAAAGTCCAGCAGCCCTGGGTCAATAAGCTACTGGCCAGCCGGTGCCTAGCTGCCTAGCCTGGGTTACCTGGGATAGTTCTCTTCTGCGAAAGACGGGTGTAAAGCCAATCAAGTTGCCAAACATGAACTGAGAATTGCTACACAATGTAGGTTCACTGACAGGACGCAGCTTGGAAATGGATGACATGATGATATGGAGGAGGCTGGATATCCTATGTATACAAGAGATAAGATGGAAGGGCAGTGCAGCAAAGTCACTTGGCTTGGGATTCAGAGTCTACTACTCAGGTGGTGGACAGGCTAGCAATGGTGTAGGAATTGTGATGAGAGAGAGGCTTCAGAAGGCAGTGGGGGATATCATCAGAAGTAATGACAGACTCATGGCAATCAGACTCCAGCGTAATGATAGGGCAGTATTCATAATTTCAGCCTATGCCCCACAGCAGAATTGTAATCATGAGGAAAACAGTGAATTCAGACAGCAGTTTCAAGACTTACTAGATAAAACAGGGCAATGTGAATTGGTGTTGATAATGGGTGACTTTAAAGCGTATATTGGGACAGACAGAACAGGATATGAGGACTGCCTGGGTCCACATGGGTGGGGCAACAGGAATATAGAAGGAGAAGCCATTCTAGACGTCTGTCTGGCAAATGGCTTGATAGTAGCCAACATGTGGTTCAGAAAGAGAGACAGTCACAAGATCACATACAAGAGTACCCAAAATGCAACTCAGGGAGACTTTCTCCTAGTAAGAAAAAGACACTGAGGTAGAATCCATGATTGCAAAGTCATTCCCAGTGAAACAGTTGGCCAACAGCATAAACCACTGGTTGCCACAATCAGCTGCAAGCAGTGGTTAGAGAAGGCTCTAAGGTCAATAGAGACCAGGCTGAAGACCTGGAAGTTGACTGGAAAGAAAGTACAACAGTTCAAGAATTACTCAGGCCTCTAGCACCCCAAGAACAGGAGGAAATAGGTGGAATTTAAGAAGAACGGCAGCACCTCAAAATAGCATGTGTTAGGACTACAGAACAGATATATGGTAGAGCCAGGTATGGGAATAAGGTGCATAAGGAAAGCTGGTGGTGGAATGCAGAAATCCAAGAAGTGATCAAAAGAACGAAGGGGTGCTGGAAAAAATGGGAGATGGAAAAGACCAACCAGGCTAGGAAGGAATAGTGGTTGGCTAACAAAGAAGCTTAGAAAGGAGTTGCAATTATAAAGAATAGGGCATTGGAGGCACTCTACCAACTTCTTGAAAGTGACTCAGTAGGTGGTACAAAGAAACTACATCAGGTTGCAAGGCAAAGACAGAAAGATAAAGAAGATAGTTAAACATCCCTCATAAGGGAAGCCAGCAGCAACCTGCTCACCAGTCCATAGGACATTAAAGGCAGATGGAAGGAGTATTTCCAGCAGCTTCTGAATGAAGAAAACCTCATATATGCTGTACTGCACCAGAAACAGCCTATGATGAGAGAAGAAGAGCCCACCTTAGAAGTAGTAAGAACAGCACAAAGAAAATGAAGTCATGGAAAGCAGCAGGGTCAGATAAGGTCACAGAGATATGATAAAGATGTTGAGTGAGATAGGGGAGAAAGACTCATGAGGGTACTCATAGTAGTGAGGAGAGAAAGGTGTATCCAGATGTCTGGAGAATAAGCATACCCATGTCAGTGTGTAAGAACAAAGGGGACATCCACAACTGTGGGCAGTACAGAGGCATAAAACTCTTGTCACATTGCATGAAAGTTCTGGAGAGCACAAATGATAAATGGATACACAGAGTAGTAGAATGTAAGATGAGAGATGAGTAGTTCAGATTCAGATCAGGATGCAGCACAACTGACCTCATGTTTGCAGTGAGACAGATAGTAGAAAAGAAGCTAGAGATGATGAAAGAGTCCATCTGGGCACTCCTAGACTTGGAGAAAGCATATGACAATGTCCCAAGAAAGCTGATCTAGGCAGTACTGTGGTTGTTTGAAGTCCCTGATACAATGGTGCAATTAGTGTAGGCTATGTAGAAGGACCCACTGACTCAAGTACAAATAGTGTCTGGCCTCACAGAGGGGTTCCCAATGGAACTGGGTGTACACTAGCGATCAACTCTGAGCCCAATGCTGTTCATACTGGTGATGGACTACATTAGCAAACTGGATGGAGGGGTCAGATCAATAAAGTTACTGTATGCAGATGATGTGACATTACAGGCAGAATTTGAGCAAGAACTTCAGCAAAGAATAGGAAAATGGAATGCAAAACTTAAGGCACGTGATTAAACTAAGCACAGCTAAGACAGTGGTAATTGAGGAAATCAGAATAAGCTGAGAATTGAGATAGAAGGGAAGATAGTGGAAGAAGTAAATAGTTTCAAGCATCTGGGAGGGTTGGCAGAGGAGAAGGGAAGTCTGAATGAAGAGGTCAAAGCTAGAATCAGAGGAGCTCAGTCAACTGGCATTGAATCTCAGCTGTAGTCTTTGACAGAAGAATGCCAAAGAAGCTGAAAAATAAGGTGTACAAGTCAGTGATGCAACCAGTACTACTGTATGGTACAGAGACCTGGGCAGTAAATGCAGAGCAGATGAAGAAGCAGGAGAATCCACATTGTGAGAAAGATGAAGAAACGAGGACATAAGAGCAGAAGACAAAGTAGCTCAAATCGCAGAAAAGATTAAAGAGAACAGATTACAGTGGTTCGGACATGTGCAGAAAAGCAGAAGACAGTCTGGTGAAGGAGATTTGGGACAGACAGGAAGTAGACAAGAGTTAACGAGGATGTCCAGCACAGAGGTTGATAGATTGTGTGAAAGAAGATCTGCGACAGTTAAGCGTGAGTGTTGAAGAAGGCAGGAGTGTGGCACTGACTCTAAAGAGATGGCGACAGTTAACACGAAACCCTGACCCCCTGTAGAAAATGGGAAAAAGGGGGCTGATGATGATGATGCCTTATGTAGCTTAAACAAGCCTGGCAGTGTTGTGTGGTCACTCAGAGAAGAAAACACACCTGTCAGATCACTTTCTCTATAGCACAAAGTGTAATTGAATTGTATTAGGCACATGATGTATTGTTCAAATTCTGTTTAGAGATCACATTACAATTCATCACAATATGTAATTTTTTTTCCATTTTAATTTGCTGATGCAGGGTTTGAATGCAACCTGCAAACATGATTCACTACCTAAGGAAAAAGGAAAATTTAGTTTAGGCTGCCTTTGGTATTGCGAACACATTTGGTAACATCATTTCTGGACAGTACTGAGTGAAGAAACACCATCTGTTGTATATCTCTGTGGCTCAAGGTGTAAGCACAGTGAGTTTAGATAAAAAAACACAGGTGATGAAGGACTCAAATCCAGCTTAAAGCTATTTTTACAAAAGCTGTCAGAATCCCATTTCTCACAACATTTTGGTTAGGGCTGTAAAAATAAAGACAAATGATAATGTTAAATGTATTTATTGCAAACAGTGTATCAGTAATGCTTGATTAAATAAACTGTTATATTTAGCATATGTCATTAATGATTCCCTTATAATCTCAAGCTAATGTGTGTCCATTTTTTTTAAACATGACAATGATGATATTTAATTTAAAATTCACTTACACAATACTTCTGCTATAATCATCTTGACTATCACATATTCTGTGTGTTTGGGACAGTTATGTACTGTGATGTATGTAACATACCGCAACCTTTATTACTCAGCTCATTTTAATCTCCAGTGGTCCGGTTACTTTCATGCAAATAATTTGCTGTGCTATAGGAATCCATAGTAAAGGCATACTAAAGGCAATACTGTGAACAGTTAATGAACTGTTCTTAAGCTGCTGAATGTAACAAATAAGGAGGTTCTCTGTGGCATATTGAAATAATTATCCTGTTTGTAGATTGATATTTTTGCATAGTGTGATGGGTTCAACTAAAGCTCTAGGTCAGTTTATTAAATTTTTTCATTGCTATCATATTTTTTACTGCAAATGTCACTATTTTCTCATAAACAACATTTCAGTAACACACCATTTAAATAGTGCAGTCAGAAATCATTTGCAAAAAACATTACAGTCCCAAAAGGTACTCTTATTAAGCCAGCCTATTCCTTCTTCTGTCTTCATGATCATTAAACTGTCCTACCCCTTAATTCTCCCTATAGCCAGCACTGTATTGTGCAGACAATGGCAGATCAATGATGATTTAATAAGTAAAACACCTTACAGGTGTTCCTACATGCACCAAACAACCTGTTGTTGCTATTCTTCTCTGCATCTGTCTGTCTTCCTGTTCACCTCTTCTGCTTCAGTAAGTTGTCACTGTGCTTCAGTTGTGTTGTTCCAGTGGTGTAAAGTAGTAATTACTTTGTGATGGGATGAAATAATGCAGATTTTTTTTGACTAATTTCAAGAGTTTTAATCCACCCATTAACTGTTACTGACTGTTTTCAGCACACTGTTATACATGTTCCTGTTGGCTACATATTGTTATAAGCTAACACTATCCTTCTGTCAGCAGCTACTTTGTCACTGTCTCCATGTTACCCTGTCAAAGTAATTTTTAAGTTTTGTATCATTACCCCCCCCCCCTGCATTTGTACAATGTCTGGCACCGGACAACTAAAGTAACTAAGGCTAAATGGAAGTACACAGCTTATAGCAATAGCTTGTGATGTTATTGCCTTTGGCCACATTACTCTGTTGCACTTCACGCTGATGTGCTTAGCTATGTTTATTCAGTCTAATGTACTTTACAACAAGCTGCAGAGCTGCGTGTACAGATTACAGTGGTCAGTAGGGTAATGAGGATGAATACATACATTCATGTTTGCTGAAATCTGCTGTCAAATGTAAGCTATCAGAAGTATGACTTCCTGTGTGGTTTGCAGAGATAGTACTCATATATAAATGCTTTTTTTGCAGTGCTCTATAGGTTCGAATCCAGATGGTCTAAAAAAAAAAGTTACAGAATTTTTTATCTAACTCCTGTGGCTGTACATGTAGGCTACACCTTTCCTTAACACAGAATTATCCTGCTACTATATCAATATGTCTGCTCCCTGTTGTGAAGCCTGTCTTGTTCTGATCTTTGCAAGAAAGTTGTCACAGAGCAACATAGAGTACTGCTAGTTCCCATTGTCCTGGTGCCCTTCAATAAACCCATAACACTGAATGATGTTTGATGACCTTTATTAAACTTCCATAAACATAACTTTTTTGACCAATATTATTTATTAATCACAACATAAACATTCATATAACTGTTATGAATCACAGCACAAACATCTATATAACTGTTATCTAGGACATCATGACCTCGCTCATCTTGACGAAATAAGCAGCATCCTTACCTCCACTCACTTTTTACTAATCAAGCAGTGACCCATCTCTCACTTTCATTTCCCACCTATTGAATTAAACATCCAACCAAATAAGCAGTGTCCTTACCTCCGCTTGCTTATTTTACTTACCAAGCAGAGTCCAAGCACTTACTCTCCTTTCTCAACTCATTGACATGAACATCCAACACCAGAGGGGGAACAGAAAATGGACAAGTCTGCCCCTCTTCTCCTCCTACCAGCCTGACTATGCTGTTCCCCCTCTTTCCTAGCAAAACTTCCAACAAAACCTTCCAACAAACCTAATCATACATTAAAAAGGGGTGAACCCAAACATTATTCACTGTATTCCCTCCTCTCTGAACCAAACTTGATACCTGTCATCAACATCCTAAAGCCCTCTCATATAAATACCCAAAGCAGCCAATTGTCTAAGTGCTGAAATTAAACCAATGATCCCTCTCCCATGCCAAAGTAATACCCATACCGTTGTATAACATTTGTAAATTAAACAAATCCTCATTTATCCAAACTACCAATAGTAGCTTCATAATTATTCCTAGGTCATTGCCTAGCAAATGTACAACCAGAACTGTAAGAGGCCCAATGTCACCCAAAACAAATCAAGGTCAATTGCATGCTATTATGCCTAACTGCATCCCCATTTTTCCACCCAATGGATATAATAATGACCAAAATCAGATTTCCTTTCTAACAGATGAATTTAATAGTAATTCTGCCATCATACCAACTATCCATTATAAGGCAAGAAATCATTTACTGACCAACAAACCACCATCTTAATGACTTCAATACATCCATAAAGCAAATGCCACCAACTGCATCCCAGTGAGCCTCCATTTACCAACACCAACCCACGCAACAAAATCTATCTTGTCTATAGCCAATGTCTGTCAATCTTCATGCTATCCATCCCACCCCAACCCTTAAGCATGTGAGCCAGCATGCAAGAATTAGTGAATTCCCATAACCCTGTCACCCATACAACTATACTAATCACAGCTAAATCCTCCTTGACTAACTGAACTGCTTAACCTTGTTCCCAAGCCTGAACCAAATAACTGAACAATCCTCACCCCAAATTCCTTCCCTCAGGCAGTTGCAACACAAATTTAACAAAGCTAGCAAAACCCTACCATATGCTTTCATTATAAAAGCTGCCCAAGACTCCTGCAGCAAGCATCTAATCCTTGTAACCCAACCTCATCAAACCTTGTCTAGCAGCACCTGCAACCCATACCACTGCCATATTAACCAAGTGAAAATGAACCCTATTACCCACAGCATCTCCTGCTAAACCATAACACCAGATAAATTGAAACTAACTCCAAAATTCAACATCCCTCCTCCAGTTTTCCTTTATTCCTGATGGCCGACAAGCCACAAACCAATCCCCCCAAAGTTTGCCCCCAACCCAATACCTCCTGCCACCTTTGTAAACAAATGCAAATCCCCATGAACAACCCCATTTGTCTGCCAAAAGCTCAACAACATCCTTAATCTGCTGTCTGTCCTAGGATTTTTCATTTGAAAGCTTTTCTTTCAATTTGTTACCTTCGCATCTGGTAAAGAAACAAACCCTGGCCTACATATGCTAGGAATCACAAAACATTGCCTTGCTTAAGCCTTCTAACTTCAACCTAGCCAACAGAACACCCAGTTCCTCACCTATTCCCCCCAAGACACCTGCATACCTGCACTGCTCCATCAAACCTTACCCACTCTTAAAAATTAATACATATAGCGTACCACCTCCTAGGAACCCAAAGGAAAGAATATCAAAAAAACCCAGTAACCTACCTACCCTCCATTCCTACTCCAGCAAACCTTCAAAATGTCTCCCTTCTTCTATAACAGATGAAGAGTCCTACAAATTGACCCCTCCCACCCTTGATTCAATAGAAAATCCACCAGTTGACACAATACCCATACATTAATCGGAAAATGCATCCACCCGTCTTCCCTTTGACATTGAAAAGGTACCCCTTTCCTCTACCCATGAAAATTACCTTTACACCACCTACCCTGAAATTCACATAACAAAGATATCCTACTCAATTTAGTGCATTGCAAACGCAAATTAACCAACATGCCTTCCTGTCGGTCACCTCCACAGCTGCATACATACCCGAACACTTTAAACAAGTTCAAGCAAAGCACTGCACGCCCACAAACATACCACAGTCCTGCCCCCTTAACTTTACCAAGATTGGCAAGGCCAAGGCAGTATCCCTCGGCATCCAAACCACCATGCAATAAATGAAACCTAACACCTAAGGAAGCTTAACACCTAGTTGTCCCTGCCTTTAGCCAATAAAGTCTTGCAAACCTTACTTTACTGTTTGCAATTTTTGATTTCATCAGACATTGAACTCCATCACATAAATTAATTCAAATTATCCACATACTCCCCATTCCAAACTTTCACTCTATCGAATGCAGCAGTTGAAAGGGATAAAAGACCCCCCCCCCCACCCCAGGGCTTGCTTAGCTAGTCACTCAGCCAGATCCCAAAGCCCAATCCTACCTCAGTTGTTATACCTCCACCCCACCTATAGACTACCCCAAAGTCCCCATAATTACACCTAAACACCAGCTTCACCATTTCCCTGATGTGTCTCATCCTTACCTGTCTCCATCTACTCCCATACCACACACATTCTCATGGGCACATACAAATGTATCACTACCTTTGGCCTCACTGTGTTCCACCCCAAGTGGCCATATGCTCCTTGCAGTAACATCCATCACCTGATGAGAACACTTCATTCGGACCAGCGGCTGATAGGACTTCCACCATCTGGGACTTCAATGCATAGTGCTCCAGTGCCCAAAACACCCATTGCAGCAGCATCCAGCATCTGTCACGACCCCATATGAAATCTAATTGTGCATTGCTCCAGCAGCCAGAACATCCACCACACCAGCATCCCTTATGGCATCAGTAGGCAAATGAAATACAACTGTAAATCCTCAGAAAGATATGCTTCCTGCAGAACATGGCTGCAAATACTTAACTGACACACCCATCTGGGCAAAGGTGAGCAAATTAATGATAAGTATAACTGAACTACCTGTGACTTTAATGTTTGGTAACAGGCAGAAAAAATTAAAGAAATAATAACCACCGTAACCTATTTCTGCTAGAGCCATGCTCATCCCAACACTAACCCTAATCAATGTTTAAAATAAAAGCAATGATAATTTGACTTAGCATTAGAAAGTGGCTAATATAACTGAAATTGTGCTACATGCCTCCACACTGAATTCTCACATATATCATTGTTTAGTGACTGAGTGTGCGACTCATGCCTACCCACCTCTTAGAGCAAGAAATCCATAATTAAATGGGGGGGCAAAGGCTCAAAGGAGGGACACTTAAATATTGCTCTTACAAACTTAGAAAATGAATATAATGACAGGTTTTGCATTATCATGAGTCTTCCAAGGGTATTAAGCCTGAACTTAAATGCCAGTCATAATTTACTAACTCCAGTCTCTAGTGAGTTGCCAATAATTTGCCAGAAAACCACCATTTCATAAAAAAATGGATCAAACATCTGAGGCAAAATCTACACATTCTGTGAAAATCTGTACAGTTGAAAAGTGAGGTTGCAGCTCACTCTGACAGCCTTTTATTACCTGTATTCATACCCTCCATACTGTATGTCAATAATTACAGCAAAGGTCCATATCCCAACAGTCACCAGACTCTGTCATTCCATGCACTACCAAACCCAAGCAAGTATGCCGCAAACCCATGTTTGCTGTAGATAATAGTTTTATCAGCAGACAAGCAAATCAATATAGTAAATCTGGAAGAGGTTTAGTTTTATTAAAACTGGCAATGTAAATCCTGCAGCCACAACCTCCGACATTAACTATCTGTATAAACAAATATAAGCCTTCCACAATGAAAATGAGAACACCAGCATTTACTGCACTACATTTCCCACATACTCTTGTAAAACTAAAAGGCCTCAGCATCAGCCATTACTAAGGTTCAAAGGTCACATGTCTTGCAGTAGCTGTACCTTCCACTTGCAGAATTCAGTAGAATGCAAAACAAACAATGAAAACAACAGAAATGAACTGCTGACACATTTTCCAAGAACTCAAATGCATATGTATCACTAACCCATTGTGCTGCCTTCTACCTGACACCATATTCTTTTACTGTAAACGATCCACAAAAAACAGAGTGCAAACCATCATAAACCAATGATACTCTTTTTTCAGTTCTTTTTCTCCATTTTTGGGACCAAATTATTTGAGTAAAGACTGAGTGTTTCCAAATTTCAGCAAAGTTTAGTTCCACTCAATTAAATATTTTGGTTACCACTTAAAGAAGTTCAAATCCACCTCCCTCAGGAATGACTCCAAGCCCCATCATGCATGCGTGGACTACACCGTTACCTCAGGCAATCCTCACACTCTCAGCTTAAAGCCCTTGAAAAGATATTCGCAGATCTCTTCACCTCCCTAACTGTCAAAACCTCCATACTGCACCACCACAAACAATGCGAATGCTGCCCTGAGAAATTGACCCCCAAATCAAAGGGGCAACAGCCAAACCATGCTACTGGACAACAGACTCTAAATTGGAAAAAAAAATGATTTGAATCAAGAACTGACAACAAAGTGACTGCCTCATTAATGTCTATCTTACTAAGAAACTTTGCAACCACCTGCCCCTAAACAGATTACATCCAGCCAACCAATAAACCACTACCCAATCCACTACTGGGACAGACAAACTCATGAAGGCCATTCTTCTCAGAACCAACTAAAGAAAGATAAGGGAATCCTAATAAGGCTGCACTTCCTCACCACATCACCAAGCTTTACTAAACTTAGCCAGCACTCAGAAAATGAAAGAAATGATTAATATAGACAACCATTACACCTCCCTCCCATGCACTACAACTATTTAAGGTCTACCTGTCCAGTGGATTACCTATAGATCGTCTCAGACATAAACTTGCAGTATAGCAAGTTCACGCCAAAATGTAATTCCTTACCCAGTTACACTTGCATAAAATCCATTAAGCCCTCCCTACCATTATCTCATTTCCTCCCAATCATCCTACATTTCCATTTAACCCTTTCACCCCTCCATTAACTTCATTCCCTTAACTTCTTAATTCGCATTACTATTTCAATCTGATCCCCTCCTGAAGATGGCCCTGGACAAATTGGTTTGTTAGAAAACCTCATTTCTAAGTTCAACACTTCAGGCTATGATTATGCACCCACTAATATTTTGCTATCAGTCCCACAATTCAGCTTGGTATTGCTGTGCTGAAAGAGTTATATAAGAAAAGGAAATAAAATAATTATTGTTTTAGGTTGTATAACCTTTGCATATCTGTATTAATTTTGCCAACAGGTTATCGTGATTTCAAAATGATGCTGAATTTCAAAATGATGCTGACTCAGTTAATTCAGCCGTTTAATGTAAGTGCTCTACCATGTTTATATTTGCAATGGTATTTTGGTTAACTTATTCTCACACAATCCATCACTATTATTCTGCAGTGCACTGTCCTGTGTATATATTCTCACATAATCCATCACTATTATTCTATAGTGCATGTTTGTCTTCTCAATGTGCATAGTGCACGTATGAGACAATACAAGTGTGCAATCATTCCGCTGCAGGAAAGTTTGATTGATAATCCACTGGTTTACAACAGCAAATTTCTATGGCTTGGAAACACATCAGTGTCAATGCCCATCACAGAAACACAATGTATATGAAGGATGGTATCTAAATATGGAATTACATGTGACAATCACGGTGCTGTTTCTTTGTCCTGTGCACACAAATGCATTTGTTGCACAATCTGTGATGCGCAGCACCATCTGTTCCAAATACTGAATTTTCATGAAGTACAAATGTGTTATTTCACATTATTAAAGTAAATGTTTTGCTCTGGCACTTATGACTAATACAGTGCGCTTTAGATTGAGTAATTAGATTAGTAGCCTGTTCAATGCTCAGCATGAGATCCATTTATGTGTGTGTGTTCCTATTGGTGCTGGATCCACTTAATCTGAGGAAAATATATTTAACTCTTTACAGAGCTCCCTTATCTCACTTTGTACTGAAAGATCCTCTCTGCAACACACTAATGAGATGGTCATGACAAAGTGCACTCTCTCCCTTTATAAGTAATACCTCTCCTGTGGAGCTTGCAAATAATACAGTGCTCGCTTTCTAGACAGTGTAACTAGATAGGTAGGAGGTTTGATGTGCAACATGGGAAACTTGTCCATGTAACACTTTGTTCTGTATCCAGTTCTCATGAGGAAAATACATTTTGCTTTGCACATAGCTCCCTTATCATACCTTTTTACAGAAACATCCTCTCTGAAACACACTTATGAGGTCATCCTGACAAGAGTTTCTTCACTTAAGAGTCTGACATCTCCTGTGGCACTTGCAAGTAACACAGTGCTTTTTACATCGTGCATCTGGATAGGTTAGTGATTCAAACCCCAATATGGGGAATGTAAGTTTGTGTATGTATTCAAAGTTAGTTGAGCATGTTCTCTAACATACTGGTGCTCAGTCATCTTCTACACCAAAGAAAAATGTTAAACTGCTTGAAGACTCCATCATCCTGTTACCTCCTCTTTCACAACCACAATGTATTTGCACCACAAGGATGTAGCAAGCCATACTCTTTGCATTCTATTAAGTACAATTTTCTATGCATTGCTCACAGCAACCATGGCTTATTTAGGCCATACTATGCTCGCAACTATCTAAATTAATGTCACGAATAAGCGTTTCATGGATTGAAAAAAATATACTTTTTAATGCTTTTAGAGGGAAAATGATGCAAAAATTTGTTACGTGGGGGGAATTTCAGTCTTTAAAATGACAAGTGAGTTAGGGGCAGCAGTAAGAACACAGGATTACAAAACTATGTTCACTGTCTATGGAACACACTGATGAGGTAATTCTTTCTAAAGTGAACTGTCACACTTTAAATGTCAGACTTCTAATATGGTGCTTGCGTTTCATGCACTATTCTCTAGAATGTGTAAATACATGTGTGTGTGAGTGTAAATGAACTTAGGATTGGTTTATACATATTTACAACCACAGATGGATGCAAAAGTCATTTTACCAGATGCATCTCCATGGCAATACACTGTTAATGTCACTCCTTCATAGATGCTGTATGCCTCAATTGCACTCATTCTTCTCCTGTGGCACTGGCAGCTGATAATGTGCTGCATAGATGGTGAGACTATGTAGGTAGATTGTTCGAGTCCATTCCTGCTTAAGAAATATGAGTGTGATTACTCTCATATACTGTTAAAACATCCATTGTGCTGCTTGTGGTTCATTCACTTCACAATAGTCATTACAGTCATATAGCTTGCTTTTCAATTCCTAAAACGGCAACATTATATGAATGCACTGATGTGACTTAAACATTATTGCATGTAATTACTGTTATCCAGTTTTATATCATCACAGGTTGTGATTGCATGGCAGCGAAATGGTTATCCAGGGTATGTCATGCTGTGAGTGCTCCTGTGGCATGTGCTAAATTGTATAGCATTCCTACATAGATAGACTGCAGTTCACTTCTTGGAGAGTGTGTGTACTATACAATAAAAAGAGATTTCTTGCCAAAGAGGCATTGATATTGTGCCACTCACTGTTTTGTGGACAGTAACATGTATAGCTCCATTCTTGCATTCTGACTAAATCTGATTGTTCATATTCTATTCATAACTCCTTTCTTAATGCACACATTGAATTCAGTTATTTGTCACAGTTTCCATTGCTATTTGATATGGCACATGCAGTCAATACAGAGGTCTGGAGAGAGTCTAGTATAACAGGCAGGGGGTTGAATCTGGTAACATCTGTCTGTCAGACAGCATTGTCTTATACACAGCAATAGTTATGGCATAGTCAGAGGATCACCTTTTTCAGGCCTTGTCTTACAAGGTAGGGCATCCATACCCCTTTATGATAGGAAAATGCTGTAAGCCCTTCAAGGGTGTTCATGACATCACCAATATGTGTATTTCTGTGCTGTCCATGATTGGTATACATCTCTCTGATATCTATCCTGGCATGTGTTTGGAAATGACATGATACAAATGTTTAATATGTTACTTATTGATCACAGGCATTACATTTTCCCAAATAGTTATGCTCTGTATTGCACATCTTCATTCTGCAATTGTTTTTTTTTTTTTTTGGCAGGTGAGGGCTTCCATAAACATTTCTTACTGTATGACATGCTGCCAGACCATCAGAAACTGATTGGACTTCTCTAACAAAACTTTTTTTTTTTTTTGGCAGATGAGGGCTTCCATAAACATTTCTTACAGTAGGACATGCTGCCAGACCTTCAGAAACTGATTGCACTTCTGTGACAAAACTTTCTCGTGGGTTGGTGCTGTTGAATTGCTGTTATGTTACCATTCCCTGTAATTCCATGTAAGCATTTTAAGTATAATGATGACTGAGATGTTTGCATATCAACAATGGAAAATTTGAAATCATGACATGTCATCTGATCTGTGTTGTCATTTGTCACTTATGTATGGGGGTACTACTAGCTTATCTTAAATCATAATGCTATCATTAGGTACATTTTTCACTCTTGGTTCACACCACATTTCTTTGATTTATCTCAAAATGCTACTGTGTTAGTTTTTCTTCCTCTTATACAAACTTACGAGTAAGCAGTCTGTTCCTTCTTCCTAGCAGTACTACACATCAGCATCGGCATTATGGACTGGTAAATCTAGAAACCCTGCTTGTCATTGCATCACCATTAAATTTAAGTCATTAGGCAGCAAATCACATTGCTTAGTGTCTTCAAGCTACAGGATACATTTCTGTGAAGTTAGCCCAGCAGAAAAAGAGCTGACATAATGTTGGAGCAAGGAACAATGCCACACTACAGGCTCAGTTGTGGCTAACACTTCACAAAATAGTAATATAAATGAAGACAAATAAAAATAAACAATAAATACAAATATGAAAGAAGGATAGCAACAAAGTGACAGAGAAAAAAATACTATCTATTTTGCTTCTGATGATCAGCCATTCAGATACTTTAGGTGAACTGAACAGTTGTTAGGTATATCATTGGTCCAAGGCCTATATGTAGCCTAGGAATAGGAAGTTAAAGGTTCTTTTTGTAAGATGCATAGTAGAAATGCACTTGTTGGGTCTGCTGGGGATTGTAAAACTAATTCCACGATAGTGTTCTTGTCCACAGGAAGCCATAGATGGTGTTTGTGGGTACGGCGTACCCCTGTGGGTATGTCATGTGGAGCATTGACAAAAACAGGTCATGTTACCCTTGCCAGTGTTACTTATGGTGAAGGCCAACAGACATACTGTACCAGTGGTTTGTGTCTCAGAGGCAGACAAGGCAGTGGTGGTAATACAGCAAGTTGTCACCATATGGCAGACAAGAACACTGTACCATAAGTAGATATATACTATGAAACAGAAATGTTATAATTTATGAATGCCATGTTTATGTCAGTAGAAAGTGGCACATGCATGGGCATTGGGTAAGCCAATGTAGAGCCAATATGATGAAATGTGTACCCTGCACATGATAAGACAACCTGTTATGCGACAATGTTCACAGGGTGCAAGGGCTGACAGCCCTGAATGTTAAGCACCGTGTGACCATAGGCTTGATGTACAGACATGTTGATCTGGTTATGTTTGCCAATTTGTAAGATGAAGGTCATCCAAACATGCACTGTGTACTTGTGAATTATAATTGTTAATATATATATATATATATATATATATATATATATATATATATATATATATAAATTATATTGAGAGAATTTTTGTAAAATACCAATCATTATACTCACCCCTGTACCTGGAGAGATGCCAACCTCTTCCGATATAGTTATCATTGATAGGCTCTGGAACAGAAAAAAAACATTAACAAGAAATAAAAGCATCAGAAATTAAATATCCTGAAAGTATCCTTTTAATTATAGGTAAATTAATTTTGCAGTGGCATGTCCTGCATACTTACTATACATCTGAGGAACACTATCTCAGATCACTTCTTCCCATTGTCATTGGAGGTCACCATAGTGCTGCTTATCTGCTCACCAGAGCAGAATATGACACTAGTCACAGACAACTCCCTTGCAGGGTTGTGACAGAGATCCACTTTATATAGAGGACTCTCATAACAGTCTCCAAGTGGGCACAGTGCATACATGAAATCCAGAAATATTACCTCACAGCAATAGCTGGGAGTACAACCATTCTCAGTGCCTTCAGAAGATATAGTCTTCTATCAAGTCACAGCCAAGTGGAAAATATGGTAGTTATCACATGTGCTTGTGTGATCATAGCCATGTATCAGGTCACAGCCAAGAGGAAAATACAGTAGTTACTGCATATCCATGTGTGTCTTTATAACCATGTATCAGGTCACGGCCAGGAGGAAATTACGGTAGTTATCACATGTCCTTATGTGTTTATAGCCATGTAGCAGGTCACGGCCAAGAGGAAAATACTGCAGTTATCACATACCCAATCTGTATGATATAACATGAGAATGTAATCATTCACATCAGTACTGTATGTATTACCATTCATATAGCTGAATGTTACCTACAACTTCAAAGTAGTAATGCATAAGTATTCATAGAAGCATTAATTAGGAAATTGCAGATTCAAAAGAGAATTATGGCATGTAAACAAACACTGCTGCTTCTTCACACTTATCACTGCACAAATGATATTTATTCACAAATTGTTGTGTTTGATAAAATAAAAACATCTGATGTGCAGTTCCTCAACAAACAATATGATCTAAGAAAAACTGCATAGTATAAAAAACAATATGATACATCTTCATTCAAATTCAAAGACCAAATGAGAACATTCAGTACATGCATACTTAGGTACATCACTTAAATAGATTTTATTCTGCAAAACAGATATGATTGTGATTATTATTTATGTTATGCCTTACAAAATTACTAAATAGGAGCCAATGAGTACTCAAGCACACATTTTATAAACAATAGTATGAGTAACTTTAGTAAAAAAAAAAAATAAATTATTTTAAGAAAAATGAGAGAATATCAGATGAACAGTGACAGCAGACCATGCACCATGCAGCATAATCCACAGATATCACTGCATGAATCAGTTGTACTGTGAGTTTTTTACACAAAAGTAAACACTAATCTGACTGTCATGGGTGACAGTTCTGGACTAGATTCCGCCTCTTTACCTGTGCATCCATATGCTGTGCACAAGCTTGATGAAAGGTTTCCCTTACTATTGTTTTCAGCGTGTCATCATTACTCATTTGGAGGGGAAATGGGAGTTGCATTGACAGCATCGGTCACTTCACCACCAGCCCGGTGCTTATTCACATTTTAAAGAATGCAGTATGCAGTAAATATCCTGCATGCAGTAGCTGGGTCATACTGAACGGCAACACCAAACTCATACAGGTACAAGAAATGGCTCTTCAGGAGGCAGATGGTCCTCCTGATGACAATATGGATCTGGGACAAGGATGTCTTATAGGTGTCTGATGCAGATCTACTTGGAGTTCTCACTGGTGATATGATCTATGGCTCCAGTGGATAACTAGCATCACCTGAAAGGCAAAAAAAAAAAAAAGAGAGAGAGAGAGAGAGAGAGAGACAATGGGTTGGGGGCACTTAAAGACAAGTGTTCTCTTATACAACTACACAAGAAACCAAAAGGTCTAATTAATTCAAAAAGGAGGCAAATGGTACCACCAACACTAATCAGAATGACATAGCAAATCAACTGGCTTATAAAATCAACTCAAACTTCATCCCCACTATCCTCTAGCTCCACCTGGTGAAATTCTCTCCAACATACTTCCTCCAGCTCTCAGCAGGACCAAGTACTGGCAGCACTCACTAAACCCTTCATTCTAACAAGCCATGGACATGATAAAGAAGGACATTGGCAACATGCTGACATTGGACCCATCTGAATTTAGTTTTGTTAAGGGAAGGTCATGCCTATTTAACCTGGTAAACTTCCTTGAGAGTGTCAGCAAAGCAATAGATGAGGGTAAAACACTATATACTGCATATCTTGACCTAGCTAAGGCATTTGATACAATACCTCACTCAAGCATTGTTTGCAAGCTCTTTAAGCAAGGTGTAAGCCCTTACATAACTAGCTGGTCTGCTGGCGGGTTCACAAACAAGACCCAAGAAGTCAGGGTTGGTGAGACCACCTTCACCAAAGGACCAGTCACCAAAGACTTCCCCAGGGCACCATGTTGGGACCACTCCTGTTTGGTATCAACTTCTTGGAAATCAAGGTTAACATTAAATTCCTCTAGCTCCCCAAGTTTGCAGATGACTGTAAACTGGGAGATATTATAAATCTACCAAATATCTTGCAAGAGGGTTTAATAAAGACAAATGACTGGTGGCAAGGCCATGTCCTAAATCATATTGCCAAAAAATTCATTATAATACCCTCTGAGAAACTGTCAATCCAACTCACTTGCTCCAATGATAAAATACCTCTAAGAAAAGACCCAGTAATAAGGGATCTGGGAAGATATGTAGACAGCAGTCTGGTCTTTCACCAATATTCAGATAAAATTATAAGAAAACCATTCTATGTCTCACAACTTATAGGTAAGGGTATGGCATCCAGGACCAACAAAGCTCAAGTATCACTCTACTCAGCCCTTATCAGACCTATCATTGAAAACAATTTCCCCTTGGGCATATATATAACCAGATACTTGCAACATCTGGAACACCCACAAAGTTTTCTCACTGGGAGAGTTTTGGGCATGAATAACTTGTCCTACAGTGATCACATAAACACTTTGTCTCTATATTCAGTCTTCTACATGCCACTGAGAGAGGATCTTTGCCTGGCTAGCAAGGCTTCCTCAGAACGAGCCCTGATGGATTTGTTGCACATATGGCAACACAAATAGTATCAGATTCACTAGATCTAAGGATCTGAACTTCACCTGTAACATAAACATAATTTGCTGGAGAGACAGATATATGTCCCAAAGGATCTCCACACTATGGAATAAACTCTCCATCCATGTAAAATAAAGTTCATTCCTGACACATTTCAAATGAAACCTTGACTATCGAATGGGAAATCATTACTTTATCCCTCATCTGGCTCGATGTTGCTTATGGACAATTATGGAACATTATTATATTAACTAATACTGTCCCCTACAAATCCTTAGTTACCTCCTTACTCACATGCCCTTCTGTATAATACTTGGAACCCATAAGAATTAGGGTATGCACATAGGTTTCTAAGGGCCCTTGCAGTCATTAGCCTAGCAGCAACCTATGAACCTAAAGAACAGGAAAAATGTTTTATTATTCACCAAATACAGTTGTGGGACAGGGATGTCTTATAGGTTTCTTCTGCAGCTCCTCTTGGATTTCATGCTGGTGTCATGAGCCAAGGCTCCAGTGGATATCTGGCATCACCTGAAAAAAAAAAAAAAAAAAAATATATATATATATATATATATATATATATATATATATATATATTCTTTTTTTTTTTTTTTTTTCCCCACTTACCAGCAAGATTAACACTGGGCATCCTACCATGAATGGATTCATGGTAGAGTGATCTAGTGTGCCAGATATGAGAATCAAGTGCTCTGCCAGAATGATGGTCAGAGACATTGGTGATGCACCCCCATGCATCATACACAACCTAGCAATTGATACATCAGCAGCCCTTCTTACTGAAGTGCCACTCCCCTGGTGTGCCATAAGAGGCCCTAATTTCAACATGTTTGTAATCTATCACACTGAGTACCAGAGTGAAATGTGCCACACCATAAAAAGCATGCAAATCCCTGGCTCAGTCATGATTTAACACCCAGAAATAAAAGCACTGATCCACACATCCAGGAACTGCTTCAGTAGCCTCAATGTAGTAGCCTGTGAGATCCCCAACATTCTCCCTAGTCTGTCTCTGCAAGGTCCCTATGGCAAGTATAGTCATGGCTATATATATCTTAGTATCCACATGGATAAGAAGTCCACAGGCATGGGGGTCATATATACTGTCTAAGATCCTTATAATGTTCCAGGCCACACTGAACCTATCTAGTATCTCCTGATTACCAAATTTATAATGAATATTTCTCTGCCTATACCTCAACCTTCATGGGCAGCAATTGCCGTTGAGAGCAAGCAGTTTTGGCTTGACCAAGACAAGCAACTCACACCTAGTAATAGCATGGCTAGCAGCAAGTAACAGCATTTTTGCACACTACAAAGTAGATATGATTAGTGAGCATCCTCTTTATATAAAGTATCTGTGAACTCAGCAGAAAAGCTGGAAAATTCCACTATGTATTGCAAACAGGCAAGAGAATGCTTCATTAGCATACTCTGGGTTACACATTCCTAATTTATGTGTCATTATAAGTTAATTTACTTATGCTCATTCACTGCCAACATGTGCTAGTGTCAGTGACTTCCATGAATCACAGTTGAGGTGCACTCATTCACAGACAGAGCAGACAGCCTTAATTCATCCACGTAATGACTATGAATAACACCCAATAACTTCATAGCATTAGAGGAAATTTTATAAAAATTCAACATTTCACAGACAGTACTAACTCTAATACAAATACTAAGTTATAGATCAAATTGCAGTAGTTATAACTTATTTTATTAGTGTTAGGTATGGAGGGGGTAGATTATAGTAATTATTAGAGAAGCTGTAGTAATAACAGACAGAAATATAAGGGTTTTAGTAGTTTTGGAGGGTAGATAGTATAAAGAAATGTTTACTATTGATTTCAACTTACATTTTAACAACAGTGTTTAATATGTTATCCTGAGGATGGGGAGTGGCATAGATATTTATTCACTAGATAGGTTTTTAGCTGTGTCTTGAAGGTGGCTAGAGTCAGTTCTTGTCTCAAGGTAAGAGGCATGTTACTCCAAAATTTTGAGACATATGTTTAGAATTGAAGGTCTCCAGCTGAGTTCTTTGATTTGGTGATTTGCAGAAGTTTATCAGTGGATCGAAGTGTTCCAGAGGCAGTATAATGCATGATGAGATTGTCAAGGGATCGGCATTTTTTTTTTGTTTGAATAAATGCCTAAAATTAAAAAGCACTTTTTTCATATTTATGCCAGATATCAAAATTCCACCAAACAATTACTCAGTTTTGGCACATAGGAGCCATATTTTATTTTTTTATTATAGACAATTAACACCAAACTAGTGCCTTTGCATACATCTTCTAGACTCACAAACCATTTAAAACACCATAACATGTATAATTAATCAATGATACTCAATTAATCAAACAATCACTAATTCTTTCCTACCTTGGAAACTAGATGCATTTAAAGGGATAAAGAAAAAAAAATCAAATATAAAAACAAAAAGACATACATACAAAACCAAAAAAAAAAATAATAATAATAGAAATGTTAAGGGGCAAATCATATCAAAAATAAATTACTGAAATATTTCTATTATAGCCATTGCGAAAATTAAATTAAATAACCATAATAGTATTGATAAAATCCACAATAGCATTTACTAGAAATTTTTTAGAACATAATTTTAAAATATCTTAAATTGAATATTTCACATATTTCTTAAATATAATATTACATGCATTTTACACATTTTAATTGATTTTTAAATTAAATTAACTTAAATTAAATGAAGTACTTCATAAGGAGTTCAGTGTTAAGCCCCTTAGGTTGCAAAGTATCATACAAAAAACTAAAGCAAAGTTAAAATTACTATCATGTCCTTCAGAAAAATGCAATGCAACTGGAAGTGAGAATAATATAAAGTTTTCCTTAATTTATTTTTGCTATTACTTTCCCATTAGCATTTATTTTGTCATATGGAAAATGCATTCAGTAAGGGTTTAAAGTTTATTCCTACTTCCAAGATTTTTCTTCCTGAATTTTTATTGATCTTTGGCTACTGTCATCTAAGTTGCAAATAAACATTATGTTTTGTATGCAAAATAGTAACATAAATAATACAAAACTTGGTTATATGATATTGTTTGATATTTAAGTTTGAAAAGTCTAAAACAGTTTGTTCCCCTCCTATCAATAAGGTGGCTTTGTTTTTATAATGTTGTTAAGCATGATATAACTTTATATATTAATAAATGTTCTAAGTATGTAATTCATTTAAACCTTACAAAGGAGAAATGGACTGCCTTAAAGCATCTGGAAAATGATACATCAATCGTAGTTAAACCTTCTGACAAAGGGGGTAATGTAGTGGTTATGATGGATTAATTCTATAAAATCATGTGTTTTAGTTTAATTAGTAATACATCAGAGCATCAGGTGTTAAGCAGTAATCCATTACAAAAAAGTTCAGCATGTGATTTGTTGTTTTAACTGAGGATTTAGTTGAAAAGGGTATATTGTCTGCAAAGCTTGTGGATGCCTTAGTGGCAGTTAATCCTCATATGCCGTTATATTATGCATTTCCTAAAATACATACAAATATAAACAACCCACCAAGTAGACCAATTGTTTCTCAAGTGGGGGGTCCATTGTAGAGATCAGTAAGATTTTAAACAAGATATTTAAACCTTATGTTATACAACTACCCTCATATATTAAGGACACAATATTTTTGAAGAGAAATTAGAAAAATAGTTTGGCAAGAGGATTTTTTTTAGTAATGGTAGATGTTAATATTTTACATACTTTCAACAATCATAAGTTTGGTTTGGAGGCTATTGCTCACTATTTATCTAATGTTAAGGGGGTACAAAGTATGTTGGATGCTACTAGTTTCACTTTGAATAATAATTGTTTCTTTTTTCATAGCAATTTTTATAAGTTAGGAGTACAAAAAATGGGATCTAAATTTGCTCCCAGTTTTGCTAACTTGTTTATGGGTAGATTTGAAGACTTTTTATATGAGGACTTCTATTTTGTGGATTATTTTATTTTTATAAACATATTATAAATTATTTCTTTTTATTATTAAGGGTCCTCATGAAAGGTTTGTTAATTTTTTACAGGTTCTTCAAACTAATTATTTTGGTTTGTCTTTTCTTTTTAATATTCAGAGGAATAGGGATCATTATTCAGATGTATTAACATATGTTTTTAATAATGAGATCCATTCAACTTTATATGTGAAAGAAACTTCAGTTAATATTTTCTTGTTTGCCTCCAGTGTACATCTGGGTACATCTGATTAAATCTTTGCCCTATGAACTTTTTTTAGAGCTAAATCTTTGTGCTCAGAAAATGGTAAATTTCCGAAAGTGGCTATAGAAGTAGTTGACAGATTGTTGACTGGGGTTATAAATGTTATAGTTTGATCTCCACATGGTGTGAAGTTAAGGAATGTAGTGGGAAGGTACACAATAAGGAAGTGTATAATAGAAGAGTTACTAAGGTTGATGGAATACAAGAAGAAATGTTTTTGTAATCCATTACACTCCCTATATAGAGTGGGTGGCTTGTATTCTTATACAGCATTGGAATATAGTGATGTCTGATGAAGTATTGAGAAATCTAAAACTTAGTATCTCATAAAAAGTTGCCCAGTATTCAGAGTGCATGGTTTATCTGGGGATGAATAGTGAGCTGATACTCAACAAATGTAACATTTTGTAAGTATATGGGAAAAGATGATAAGTTATTTAAGGTTCATAGATTATATAATTGCTATCAAAAGATGGTAATATATGGGCTTCTTTGTTCTTGTAAAATGTTTTATATAGGCAATGCAATGCGACAAATGAGAGTAGGAAAACAGGAGTATATTAGGAATATAAAACTAATTGCCTCACTAATCCACTTGGATTTGAGTTGGTAGGACTGTGTGAGGAGATGGAGAGCAAATTAATGTTAATGTCAATAAGGATTGTTTTCTCTTGTGGACATTAGAAGCAGTCCAATTTAAACATTCTTCTGCTGTGTTACTGTTTTAGCCTGGAGGGATGTAAATTACTACTACTTTTATGGACTCATGCTGGTTTATTTGGAGGGAGGTAATGAGAATTAAAGCATTGTAATTTTAGGGAAGGTTGTGAAGAGAGATGATTCAAAGGAGAGTGATTTTGTAAACTATGGCAACTTCTCTTTTTTTGTCTTTCATAATTTCTCTATACCCTGGGGGTAGACTCGTATCTTTTATTTCTGTTTTAACCAGGTTTTTGCAAGACCTACTATATCTGGGGAGTGTAAAGTAAGCCATATATGGAATTATGTTATTTTATTGTAGATTCTTCTGATATTTACTTGATAGATGTGAAGTATGGAGTTTTTCTGCAGAAAAATCATTAAGATAGAATGAGAGGGAGTATTGTTTTTAGATTTACTTTTTTGATTTTGGTACTATGTTGGTCCAAAGTTTGGCTGAATGTCACTACTTAGTTTTAGGTAGAGGGCAGAGTGATGGTAGGCATTGAGCCATTTAAACTTAACTTTGATTTTCAGACTTAGCTTTGGATCACTAACATTCTGGTTGAGTAGATGATTGGTGAAATTTTGAAGATTGCACCACAGAAGGGGTATTAGATAGTATTTATTGACTGCTTGTAAGGGTCAGTTGTATGGTAATGAGTATGAGGGGTAGAAATATGGAAATTAAAGGAGGTTATATGGGCTAGGAGTAGTAGAGGAGTTAGTATGATTAGAGTAGTATATAGCATGGTGAAGGGTTTAGGTATATATTTAGTTATAGAGTAGATGGTGGACCAAGAAACAAAAGAGTTGTTGAAAGATTTAGTTGTGATAAGGGGATTACAGGAAGGAAAGTGAATAAAAGAATGTTAGTGGTGGTTATTTTGTGGTTCGTGCAAGAGAGAAGGGGAAAGGGAAAGAGATAGGTAGTAATGTAGAACTACAAGCTTTGAAGGGATAGTGTAATAGATTGCTTGATGTGAGATAATGGAAGTGGGGAGGGGATAAGACATAATTTATTTATTTATTTATTTATTATTTATTTTACAGTTGACTGATTTTGTCCGACTGGGCTGATAGCCCTTTTTCAGCAGAGGCCCGGGGAAAAAAGCTCCACAGTTATTTATACAAGAAAAGGGAGTACTTAATGTATAAAAAACAAAAAAAAAACAATATTTGGAGAAAAAAACTCCAGAAAATAATTAGTTATACAACATATTTATAATGTTCAAATACAATAAACGGCAGTAGGGAAGGGGATGAGTGCTTGTGAAGATGGTAATGTTGGGGTTTGAATGGTAGGATGTGGCGAACAGAAAGGGAGAGAGATGAATGGTGTAAAGGGATGGCAGTTGAGTGTAGGAAATAAATTGGCTGTAGGTGAGGGATGTGTATGCCAGTGTTATCCAATTAATTAGGAAGAGGGAGGCATGGAGAGGTTCAAGAGACAATACTATTTGGTGAACAAGGATAAGGGGAGGGGACACAGTGGTTTAAATTTACAGTATGTAGGGTGGGTGGGAATTTGGGGTAATGTACGAGAGTGGAGTGAACTTAGCACAGCAAGGGTGAATAGAGCAGGTTCCACCAGCAGGGAATTGATAACAGCAAAAAACAAGTCAGTAAGAAAAATAGCAATAATGTGAGGAAGAAAGAAGGTCAATGTTTTTTAATACAGAGAGGCTGACACAATTAGAGAAAAAAGAAGAAAAATAGTACAAGGCCAGTGTGAAAAGTGAGATACTAATGAAGAAAGGAACCAGTGAGTGGAAAGGAAAGATGGTACACTTGAGTAGAAAGTATAGAGTTAGGGAGAGAAAGCTAATGGGTAAAGGCAACACAAGAGGGGATATATCATGGTATGAAGCAAGATTGCAGTGTATATATTTATGTAAAAGTATTTCAGTATAGACAGCAAACATTAGCGATGGGCAAAAAGGAGAGCAAGGGGGCAACAACTAAATTACTTGTGGGGATGAAGCAAATAAATAGTATAATCTGAAGATGGATGCTGGAATGTTTGGAGACCCAACAGATGAGATGAGTGCAATCTAATCTATTAAGTTCTCTTACTATTGTCAGTGTTACTTAGCTCTATTAGTATATTCTAATTTAAATTCTTAATTTTTTTATTAGATTTTTATAACATGCATTGCTTCCCTGGAGTCCTTTTCTTAGTTTTGTTTTCTGTAGAGAGCAGAAACAACTGCTGTCTTGGCTAAGGATTTGATGGCTCATGCCACACTGCTGTGTAGAGGAGAGCTGGGAGACAAAACAGATGATTAGAGCTGTCCAAGAATATGGGCTGAAGGATAGCATGCTGGAATGTGAGACAATGAGAAAAAGAAATAAGTTAATTGTATAATTACATAAAAATTATACACAGTATAACTGAATGGCTATTGAATTTAGTATGGATTTAGTATATATGCTAGGTCAAGTACACACTAAAAATGCAACTTCTGACAGCATTTAGGCCTCTAAGACAACTTTCACAATGTATTACTTATAGATGTGTGGAAGTTGGGGTCAGGGCTCTGGGGAACAAGAACAAACTTTATTTATGTTGTTTGCCTTTTAAGTGAGACTATCTGCTTCTTATTTAAATTAGTTTCATGGTCAATGGTAAAGTAGTAAGTTACCAGCAGTAAATGGAAGGAAAAAGGAAACTAAGAGATGCAAAGAGAAAATATACATGCAGTGTATTCAGCTTAGAGCAACAGTCACACTCCTGTAACCATGAGAGCCATATCATAGCTTATACAATTGTATGTAAACACATTGCCTTCTGAGTGTCATATAGTTGTCTACTATGGCAAGGTCAGCAGCATCAGAAATCTGTGTTTTTAAGTAATAAATTAATACTAATGTGTTTTCAGTAGGGACAATAGCAGTCATAAGCTCTTTGACTCTTAAACATTTAGATTAGACAAGCACAGACATACTAGTGAGAGACTGTACTTCATCCAGTGTGCATGCAGTCAAGGAATTGTAGAAATCTGTGTTGAAATGCCAACATTAAGTAGTTTAATATTTTCTGATCAGTCAAAGCAAAACTTTAACATGTTTCACCCAACAACACAAGAACTGATATATGTTGAGAAAATCAGATTGAGAACTACAGTTAAAATGTAATTGTTAAAATGCACCTGAATGTTGACATAGAGCTGCACTAAAAAAATAAGATATTGAAACATGTGGAGACATGCATGCACGTCACTCATTTGTGATGCACGGTTCGAGTGCATTGAGAAAGGACTGGGACATCTGGAGACCAGACGACTGAGTGCAGTGCCATTTTCTAGCAAGCCTATAGAAAAATGTATCTCGTTAGTCTTATCAACCTTTTTCTCCACTACAGTTCACAGTCCTACAATTGTTTTCCCATGTTGCTGAAGTGATTACCAAACCTGCCAAGAATTTGGAGTGTACTTTGGAGTTACTCGTGTGAGCACAAAATATTGAATGAGCTGCATAGCTCAGCCTTGAGCAGGTGTTAAAGATGTAGAAGTGTGATTCAGATAAACCTTTTTATAAATAACCTTATTAGAATAATAACCATGTAAGGAGCCTTAGCATTGTTATTAGGTAGCTAATCACTCCATTAATGATTGGTACAGAACAACCTGTACAGCATCTTTAAGGACTGAGACAATTCACATGAGGTAATTGATTTTGGAGGAGAGCCTTCAGATTTTGTCTTACTGCTCTGCATGTTTGTTGTAAGTGTATGTTGCTGAACTACCTGAAAGAGTGTAGAGATAGACAGGTATGTTATCGGGGTAACTGACAGCAGTTGTGAATTCTTTCTATGGTAAAACAAAAAGTGGCAGGTTTTCTGGCATGTTTCAATACCTGCAGTTGACAGCATGCACTAATTTAACTGCAACACTGGGATGTTTGAACTGTGTTGTATTGGAAGATATAGGCCTTGGTCCTAGCAAGGACCTGTGTGTGTCCTACTAACAGTTGTTATCCATCTCACATAAAGTGTTTTGTTTTGTTATTATATAATTGACATATGCTGCCCTATATGCTTGGTGTCCTACAAAGGAAGCATACAGTTGCTGAATAGACATACTTGTCACTCTTCTTATGTACATTAAGAAGACATTGAGGCTTGGGTGTTCATTTAAGTAGTTTATTGTTTACAATGAATGGCAGGAACATTAAACTTAAAGTATCTACCTAACTGACCGACTACATATTTGCATGCTCACATTCAGGCTGCTCACTCAAAATGGCACTGTAGCTTGCACATGCTCAGTACTTATATGTATGTGCTGACTCACTGGAAAACTTCCTAACGGTAAGTCAGACACACTGATCTACATCCTCCCTCTTTACTGAGCTGTCTCATATAAACAAAGACATTTGAATAGGCATGCAGATATACAGACACTAATAAAGGAAAACAACAGTCATGTCCAGGTTGCCGTGTATCTGGAACTAGGTTTCGAGATGCATCCTGATCTCATGACATAATAGTTAGGACTGGGTTAAGCAACAGGGACAGTCATTGGAGAATGTTCTGTTTGAGGACTCCCAGGGATTTTCTCAGGAATGGGGATTGCTGATGGAATGTCCTCTGGAACAGTAACATTGGAGAAGTCACTCTGGGAACTAGAGTCTTTGTCACAGGCAAGTTGCTGTAACACTGGTTCAGACACTGGTAACAAATGCTTCCAATTTAGTCTGAATTCCATTCCTTGTGATTCCACAATGTATGATCTCAGCTCTTGTCACAAGGTTTTCACAAATCTGATGCGATCAAAACCTTTTGACGTTTACATCCTCACTATCTCCCCTTTTTGCAAAGAGTGGAGCAGTTTGCTGGTTTTATCATAGTAAGACTTCTGGGACAAATGCATTTTCAACAGTTGGACTTTTACTACTTTGTTATTTTTAGCACTACGAACCAATAAATTACTGCTGATTGGTAATGTGGTAATGGTTTGTCTTGACATAAGTCTCTGGGCAGGTGAACCAAGATATTTATCATGAGGAATGTTTCTGAGATTTAACAAGTTGAGAAAAAACATTGATATTGTCAAGTCTGGATTTCTCTTACAGCTGTTTTACACTTTGAACTGCATGTTCAGCCAAGCTGTTTGACTAAGGGTATTCAGGACTACTCATAATATGAATAAAGTCCCTCTCTGCTGCAAATTTCTTGAACTGCTGATTGTAAACTGTGTACCATTGTCAGAAATAACTGTGTAGACTACCATGGACAGAAAAAACTCTGTTCAACTTAGTAATGACACTACTGGAAGTTAAGCTGGAAAGTAGGCCAGTCTCAAACCAATTTGAATAAGAGTTTACTAATGCTGACCATTCCACTCAAAGATATCTGTGGCTACTATTAACCAAGGTAGTTCAGGAATCTGGCTTAAATGAAGTGATTCTTTCTGTTTATGCAGCATTGTACTATTGCATACTGAACAAGATGAAAGTACTTTCTCAATATCTCTTGACACAGAAGGCCAAAATACTAGACATCTTGTCTTTCTTTTGGTAGAATAAGTTCTTGGGTAGTCATGATGTGAGATCTTAATATACTCTCATTGCAAGGACATTGGAACAATCACGTTAGGACATTTCATGATGATACCATTGTCAGACAAATCTCATCTCTGTATGGAAAATAAGGTTTCACTTCTACTAGTAAACAAGATTGGTTTGAAGGCCATCCTCAAATGATAAAGAGGTTTAGGTTCTGGAGAACTGGATCTGAAGCTGTGAGCTCATCAAGATGTGTGGAAGAAAGATTTCTCACTTCCATGACCTCAAAATCATGTTGCTCATTATTATGCTGTTCTGTGTTTTTTCTGTGTGATCTGGATAAGGTATCAGCATGCTAAATAAGTTTACATTTTGTGTAAACAAGATTGAAATTGTACTTTTGCAATTTGAGCATCATACATTGCAGTCAAGCTGGAGCTGTATGCATAGGCTTTCTCAAAATAATAACTGAAGGTTGCTGATCTGTTTCGATCTGGATAGGTAACCCATAAATATAATCATGGAACTTCGAACATGCAAACTTCAAACATGTAAACACAATTGCCAAAAGCTCTTTCTCAATATGGGCATACTGCATTCCAGTTTGGGTAAAAATTCTTGATGCATAGGCTACTGGTCTACCTTCCAGAAAAACGACTGCACCTAGACCAAACTTAAAAGCATCACAGAAAAGAGTAACTGGTTTGTGAACATCATAGAAGCTGAGAATTGGGGAGTTGGCAAACTTCTGTTTCAGGACATCAAATACCCTTTGGTGCTGTTCTGACCATGATCAAATTACATCTTTACATGTCAGCTCCACTAAGAGAGCTGAAAGTCGACTCAAATCTGGATTGAACTTGCCTAGATAATTGACTATGCCAAGAAAATGTTGTAGGGCTTAGACATTATCTGGAGCTGTTATCCAGAGAATTGCTGTTTGCTTTGAAGGATCTGATTGTAAGCCTGAAATGGTAAACAAGTGACCATCATAGGTAACTTCTCATAGCCTGAATTTGTACTTCTGAGGATTCGCTTAAGATTCACTTGACATGCTCTTTCCAGAACTTCCTTTAAGTTTCTGTCAATTTCAGCTTTACCATTGCCTCTTACTAGAATATAATCTACAATAACAGCACAGGGATAGCCAGAAAAAATTTTGTTCCATTGCACTCTGAAAGACTTCACTGGCAGAATTTATCCCATATGGCATTTTCAAGTCTGTATCTTCAAAATGGCATACTGAATATGGTGAACAATGAATTTTCCAAAATGAACTCTTTGCATCTAAGTCAGAAAAAAAGTGGCATTTGGAATGACTGTGCATATTGGATGATGACATCTTTTTAATGCTTTGCTCAAATCTCTTGGATCAATACATATTCTGATATCATCTGAGCTTTATTATGAGCTACTACAATAGAGGATATCCATTCAGTAGGTTCTTCTATTGGGCAAATTACTCCTAACTGCACCATTTTGCCTAGCTCGACTTTGACTCTGCTCTGCATAGCTACCGGAACTTTCTGTTCTGGTCTGACAACTGAGCTGACCTCTGGGTCAAACTTCATACAGCACACAACTGGTAGTTTGGCTAGTTTGCCTGCAAACATATCAGCATACTCAGAAAAGATAGTTTGGGCAAAATTTGAACTCTTGTCATACAGGCTTATGTAGTGGACTTCTTTATTAAGTGAAAGCCGTCCCATTTTCAAACTGTCTCTGAGGCTGAGTAATGACTGCATGTTTCTCCTGACTAGGAACAATTGTGACTTATAGCTGTTCCCAGCAGTAAAATGAAAGCACTACCGAGCCTTTGGTATGAATCTCTTCACTGCCATAAGCAACAAGCTTCACACACTTTGTCAAATCAATTTGTTTTGCAGCTTTTACTCTAGCAAATGTTTCTGCTGACATAACATTGCACTTTGAGCTAGTATCTACTTTGAGCTCTATGGGTCTCCCATTAATCCAAACAGTACAAACAATTTTATTCATTGCCAAAAATCTATGCATTGACTGTTTTTCAAGCACAGACACACCATTAACATAAAAAGTATGATCGCAGCTTTCTATTTGATCAACTTGCCTCTTGGAATGCCCTCTTTTAATAAAATAATGTTGTTTATTTGATTTACAAAATCTTTTGAAATGATTGCACTTATTGCAAGAATGACACTGTTGACCAAAAGCTAAGCACTTTTCTCTTTTGAGTTCATGATTACACCACAATTATGACAGTTGACTATGAAAGTGAGTAGGGATTTTGCTGACTCACCCTTATGCTTCACTGAGCATGCTCTGGAATTTGCTGGAGAGACTTGAGGTTTCCCAGGAACTGTTACAGGACCTGCAGTAGTTGACATGTGTTTGGGCCAGTTTCTTTTAACCACATGCTGCATACTAGCAAAATCAGCTTTGTCACTGTGCCTTCTAAAGCTATTCTCATTTGTAAGCATACTTGTGTGCTTTTCTGTAAGTTCGTATATCTGACAAATTTCAATGGCCTTATTTAACATTAAATCACTGTCTCAAAGCAAAATCTTTCTCACTGTGTCATTATTAATACCACACATAGGCCTGTCTTTTATCAACTCATCTCTCAATTCACCAAATGGACACATGTTATCCTTGTTTCTCAAATCAGTTATATATGCTGCAAACGTTTCTTCAGGCTTTTGACCCCTTGTGTAAAATAATTGCCTTTCCATTGTAATATTCGTTTGGGGGTTACACATTTCTCTAAATTTACATTTTAAGCACTCGGGGGTCTTCCCTCACTTCAGCCAGTACCACTATATTGTGGTCTTCCCACTCCCCTGCAAACACAGCAGGTGCATATACAAATGAATGTTCTCTTTCAATGGCCTCTGAGACAGCTAAATTAAGCAGAATAAATGTCTTTGTATGTGCATCTTTGTCAGAAAAAGCAGACTGTATAAAAATATTGCATTCCTGTTCAAACACTCTCCAATGCTCTGCAATATTGTTATCAAACATAAGTGGTGCGAATCTGCAAAAGCCTTCTGTCATTCCCACAGATTATAGTAAAACACAATGCAAAATGACTCTTGTAATTATGTATGAACATTCACACACACCAGGTACTTGTAATAATAATCAAATGTCCAACAAACTTTTCAAAAGACTGTATTCTGTGAAACATGCTTTGAAATAACTGTACTTTGTGAAATGTGCTTTGAAATTACTGTACTTTGTTAAATAACTGCACTGTAATACTACACGCACTTGCAAACCTTTTGCACATTTTGGATATTTTGAATAGCTTTAGTTAATACGAAAAAGTAGCGCATAGTGAAAAAAATATGATAATTCCCCCTTTTTATACATTTTATGTAATTTGGATATTGTTTTAACCATTTTCATAATTATTTTAAATATTTTATTGTAGTTTTGGACATTTTGTTTAATAAGAAATTTGTTTTGAGCATTCTGACTGCTTCGTTTTATATTTATAGCAAAGGAAATCATTTAACAAGTTTTAGTACCTGGAATTCATTTCTGACCTGTTTTGAAGTTGATTGAGCAGGAGGGATGATCCACTCCTGCATATTCCTCTAACTTTAACTGGTTGCCTCATGGCTGTAACTCTGGATCCCATTATAACACCATGTCATGCTTCTTATGTGCATTAAGAGAAAGTTGAGGCTTGGGTGTTCATTTAAATTGTTTGTTGTATACATATATATCAGAATGGATAGCAGGAACATTAAACTTAAATGAACTATCTAACTGACTGACTACATACTTGCATGCTTACACTCTGGATGCTCACTCAAAATGGCACTCTAGCTTAAATGTGCTTAGTATTTATGTGCATGTGCTGACTCACTGGACAACTTCTTAAAGGTATATCACACACACTGATCTACAGTACTCAGTGTGAAGCCTTTGAGTAGTACAGGTTTGTCTGCTGAAGATACAGTCACACACGCTAGCTGTGCTTTTATCATTGTGTGGATGGTGGAAAATTCTAACTTGCATCCACAAGAGTTATCTTTGCATTGGATCTTTTAGCATATAGAAATATGTTCTGTAACTCCATGAGTGATGTTTCTATGTGCTTTTCAGAATTAGCTTCTTTGTTGATCTGTGGCAGTGGGGAAGAGTTTGTGTGACTTTATATTTGGAGGAGAAAAGTTAACCTAAGATACCATATGTGTGCTGGTTTTGTAATGCCTTTCATGGGCTTGTGAAAAAGACATATGCCTTATTTCATTCAAAGACTACTGTCTGGAACGATGTTCATACTGTAGTATTTATTGGCTTCCTCTTACTACATCGGTGCCATGGTGCTAGATGTCAAGTTTGGGATTGTGGGGGATTTTGCACACATGCCCACGTAGGAAGTCTTGTGATTTTAATACAAGTGAACTGCAGAGACATCCTGAGAGATATCCCAACATAGGCATTCGTCTATTGTTGGACTGTACACCTGCTAATGTCAGTGGACATATAAAAATTGAGTACATTGGTGGGTGGACATACTATAGATAATGTTCACAGTATATGTCATTATCAGGGTGGATGCCTGTAGCACTTTCACAGTTCAGGGGATAGATATGATAAAGTTAACAACACTTACATCCACCCAAGCTTTAGGTGAAGGCAGTATGCATGCTGCTGCAGCCAAAAGATACACAGAACATATGACCTGCCTCAGACATCCCTAAGTTTCTGCATTATTTTCTTTGTAGGGAAATTTGGCTTCTTCCTATGTGTTAAAGCAACACTGAAAACCATACTATAGTGTTGGCTGCCACAAGGATGGCAACCATATAAGTAGATTGTGCCACATCATGGATGACACATACCACAGGCCAATTGAGTACTGGGCATACTTACATTTTGCTGAGTTATGGCCATACAGTGTATGACTTGGCACTAGCTTACATGTATACTTCTTTTATATGACGGATAGTCATGCTTTACACCAAGAGACACAGTAAGAGAAAATTCTAACAAGTAAAGACTGATATTGTGGTGCACACCCTCTGTGATATTGGTGGACAGGTTCTCATGAATGTGAGATCAGATAGGACATTTCATGGTCATGTCTGGTTTGATCTTTTAGACAAAATCAGTGTATTTAGTGGTCAAAATAAAACCTATGAGCAGGTTTGGAGAATGATCACATACTTGATTGCACATATGTGCACAAGGCAACCAACCAGGCAAAGGAGCAGGGCGTCATGGGTAGTGTCCTTCAGACAGAGCCATAATTAATAGAAAAAGAGGATTATTTGTCATTACTTTATCAGTAACATATGCAGAAGAATTCCTTTCCCTTCCATCAAGATGGAAACAAGCATATTCATTATCCATGATGGAGTACTGGACTTGCTAGAGGAACTGCACAAAGCAACTCATATATTGGTTTGCAATGCCCAAGGTCTATATGTCATAACATGGACATCAGTCTCCCTGAAGGAGCAACAAATAGCTCTAATGATCTGCTTTTCCTAGAATGAAACTTTGGAAAAGGTGGGCCTAGTGCTCATGAAAATTTTCAGCAAGAGGCTGGTGTAGGATTACAAATATACAAGGAAGATGACTACAGGAAAGGAAGGAACTGGTTCAACAGGGAGAATGCGTTACGTTATTTAAGGACTACATTAAGACTAAAAAAAATGGAGACGCTCATCTTGTATGAAAAGCCTTATGCCACAACTGAGTTCCAGCTTCCCTCTATAACACTTAGTTTCTCAACTCCAACAACAAACATGATAACATCACTTCAACACCATCTGGCAAGCACAAGGCAAAAACAAGTATATAAATTAAATCCATGTAAGTGACATCAAGTTTTCTTTTCTATGAGAAGAATTGCTTCTATGTGTTGTCTTTTGGACTTACTAAATTGAGCTGAGGTTCATAAAATGTCTGAATTAGTAAGACTTTTATTTTAAAAGTTAGTAATTACTTTAGACTTCCAAAATTGTAATATTAAGGTTTCCTCACTAGACGTACTTGAGTTTTTCTCTGATTCAGAGGCTTGATACTTGAAGTTCCAAGTTAGAAACCCATTAAACTTAACACCTGGATCCTGGTTTAATTTAGTTTTATTAAGAAATAGGTAACTATCCTACTGTAGAGGAAATATCCAAGACCATAACTGGTTCATCTCACATTCTTCTTCCTTCATATGAAAATTACATGCAGGGGAATATTTTAGGTGGCTTTTCTGACTCCAGCTAGTATAGCCAAAATGTTCTTATTGCTGATTTTAAATTTTGAGAAATCAAAAGCAGATTAATTGTTACTATGGTCACATCGATGTCATTTACTACATGTTGAAATTCTTTGATCTAAAGCTGAGTATATGTATCAAGAAATCAAGAAAAAAAGATTAATTTCACTCTAAGGACAGTTATCTTTGAGACAGTGAGCTTATGAAATTTAAGGCGCTTCCATTTCTAGACTTTAATATAATTATAGCTGCAGCCAAAAAATGAACCAACATAGAATGAATATAAAAGCTTCCTCCAATAGTAATTCATTGCTGCATGATAGCTGATTAAATTTATGCTCAAACAGTGAGGGCATATTATGCAAATCTCTGCTTAGATGGACTCTATAGCTAAACACTGGTGACAAAGTTGTTTCTAAACAAGTACATTCTAAAATGTGTTTAGATTATTCTATGGTCATAGTATTACAAACTGTTAATAATATATTATTTTGGCTACTAAACTTCACAAATTGTATGCAATGACATTAAAGTTTAAACATGTTATCTTCTGTGAAGCCTAATTTCCCAAACCTCTAGTTACTTTTGTTGCGCACACTGTTCTTGTCACTAATATGTTTTGTAAATGTACTTGTATGTACTTTGTATTTAAAATCTGAGTAAATTGCAGCTTGTCTGAAATTGCTGAATCAGTTTTCATGGTGATTATTGTAAGGAACCATATTCACATTTATTATGAATCTTATGAATTATCAGGCTTACTTCAAAAATAATAGAGCTGTACTTTAATGTTGTTTACAAATGACTTAATTTAAGTACTTTGAGGTAGTATGGTGGAATATAATTAATTTGAGCTTTTCTTGTTTTTATTTTTTTGCTATGGCAAAGGACAGTTTTCCATAACCTTATAGTGGTATTATGCATGGAAGTTATTAATTACAATCTGACAATTTGTTTTATTTATTTTTTGGAAATTTTGGATAACTGTGTATTTTTTTGCTTTTTATATCAACCTTCAGTGACTGTTAAGGAAGACAAGAAATATATAACGACTTGTGTTCTATTTCTGACACTAAAGTGTATCAATGTTTTACTACCATCAGGGAAAAGTAGGAATAATTTTGACTGTTATAAATTTTTCCCTACCTATACCATGCTTCTTATTTTTTTTCCATTTGCTGATTAATTAAATTTATTGTGATAAATTGCATGTCTGCAATGCAATGTATATATGTTGTCAGTGAGGACAAATCAATGTGATAACTACCTTTCAATGACTGCTAACTAATGCTATATTAATTTCTTGACACCAACTGCTATAAATACTTATTTTTCATCTTCCAAGTTTTCATTTATCTTATGTATTTAAAAAGTAATACTATAATAGTGTTACAAAAAATTAAATTAACTTAACCATCCATCTGCATTCTAAAAGAAATGTTTACTTAATTATACATCATCAATTCACATCTACAGATCTTTTTACCCTACATATACCAAAGACAACGTTATGGCACAACTCTAAAAAAAAGGGATTGTAGCAAGCATAAATGTGTAGCTCAGCTTATGTTAAGTTTGATATTTCTTCCACATTCTATAACTCCTAAAAAATAACAATGCTTTCTGCATTTGAACTCCTAGCAATAGATAAGTAGCTAATTATTCTGAAACAGATAATATAGTTAATGCTGTAACAAATATTGCATTATTACAGAAATACAGCAGTGTTTATTACATCTTAACTATATTATCCTGCAAGATAATATAGTTAAGCTATAACAAACATTGCCTCATTTCTGTAATATATTCATCTGGCAGATAAAATCCACGGCCCTTGATCTCTGATAGAAATCCTGCTATCAGAGTGACTAAATGTATGCTAATAATTGTTTCCACTTTCAGTATGTTCATAGCTAGATTATCTAAGCCTCAATTCTGAAAAAAATCTCAAACACTAAAATAGAAATCTGTAGGATTTTAGATTTATGTATTCAATTTATTAAAACAATGACAACAAGTATAAGCTCTTAAGATGCCAAGCTTTACATCAAGCTTATTCTACAGTGTAAGTTAAAAAAAGCTCAAAATATAAACAATATGAACCTATTATTCCCCTGGATTTACTAATCTTCCATGCAGGATTAGTCTAGTCCTGCATATCCTGCATGGAAGCAGATGCTTAGGAGCAGGACGGCAGCATGCCATGCATAGTAATGAGGGCATGCTGCCTAAGCCCCCAGGCTTACACGGAGTGTGTACAAGTGCATGGGGCATGTCTGAGAGCAGAGCCCTCAGAATAAACATGCCCCTGCAATGTTGAACAGCAGAAACTGGAAATAAATGAGCAATACCACTCATAGGTGTCCACATATCCCCACCAACAGTCCTCCATGTGTACAACAGCAACAGGACAAAAAAATCAAAAGAAGAAACCCCCGTATTGGTGTCTAAAGCTCCAAGTACAGCTAATCATAGGTGTTTGGGTGTGCCCATTGCGTAGGCACGGTGAATGCAGCCTAAAAGACTGAAGAGGATAACAAGGATGATATATGCAAATGAAACATATCAGCAATAGTGTAGTGGGGGGAGTGTTTGCCTGATGAGCAGGCATTCCCAGTTTGAGTCCCAGCTCAGCACAGTCTATTTTACATGGCAAAGCATTGTATAAGCAATATTTGTAATGCAAAACCCACTAAATAACACACATTTTTATGAACATGAGTACAGCAGGAAATGCGCATGTGAATAGTTAGTATCATAATGAATAAGGCAGCAGTAAGTAGGTGTAAGCACAGATAAGAAGCAGTAAACATATGTAAGCACCAGTAAGTGTGTGAAAGTGTGTTTGCGTGGGGTTAATGACTGTCAACACAGATTAAGCAAAGGAGAAGATAACTGGGTGTAAGACACTGTGACTGGAAGTTAGCAGTGCTTACCTCCACGCAAACACGCTTACAACTGCTTTAAAGTGCCTTAAGCACACCGTATCCAATGGCCGGTGTTCTGCCCAGCAACAAAACAAACAGCATCTGCAAGGGCGGAATCCAGGACCATGCACATCATACACAAAATGATTGACCACTAAGCCATGCCAAATATGCATAAATTGTATGTTGTCAGAAACATAACCCCAGCCCAGTCATGCAACAGTACAGAGAATGTATACCTACAGATAGATGGACGTGTGTGTGTGCAAATATGTTGCTATCTAAACGGATACAACATATCTATAGATGTAGCCACACACACACACACACACATATATATATATATATATATATATATATATTCAGAGATATATACATATATATATATATATATATATATATATATATATATATATATATATATATATATATATACACAAATCTGAACAGATATACATACAAATGCTGACAACTACACATATATATGTCAACATCTATATGTCCACATATGCACAGCAAGTTACATATATGTACGCAGATATATATCTCCGTAGCTATATATATGGACATAGTTAGAAATATGTAAGCAAATATATATACCCACAGAGGTATATATGGCCAGACATCTGTAGATAGCAATGGTAGATGAACAGAAACATATATGTCCACATGCACCATTAATGGGCTTGAGAGGCCCCAAACAATATAAGTCATGTACAAACTGGCCTGCTCAGCCAAACACATCTGCCCTGCAATACACTACCAAGCTCATTGTATTGTACGTGTGTCTTTGAAATAGAGATTTAAATTAGCCCTCTGTTATGTTTCACATGTTAACATCACATATCCCTTTCCCCCATCCACTAGGCAGGCCAAGCAGTCCAGGCCCATCCAACCCAGGCCATCCCCGACCCATGCATTCATTTCCTACAGTTCTGCTTCCCCCCATCCGCTGCGCACATGCAGCCACCATCCCTACCCTGGTTACCGGCCCGTAACTAGCACACTACCACACATTGCCCCCCCTCCACTCCCCCCTTCAGGACCCATCCTGTATGTCATCCTGACCCAAGTATTCTAGGTCTGGCACACGCCGAAGTCCATGCACATAGCCATGGGCACCTATGTAACTCTGGGTGTAGACAAAAGTTGAATACCCAATGTTCAGGTTGTCCCGCATGGGACAAATTTATTCCTGGTACTAACAACAGATTACACGTGTGACTCCGTGTACACTAACGGATTTACTTATTGGTAGTGCAAACCATACGTGGCACACAAGGTTGGCCGGTATGCACACAAAACATAGTATCCAGCAATACCAGTCAACATTATAGGATATGTAGCTAAATATGTAGAGGTATGTGTGTGTTTATATATACCCATAACTAAATAGATATATACCTCTCTCTCTCTGTAGTACAAATGTATACATACATAGACAGACATATATATATAAATGCCCATATATAGATAGGTACATATGCAGACACCCATACATCCACATGCTGTTAGATATATAGCAATATATATATATATATATATATATATATATATATATATATATATATGTGTGTGTGTGTGTGTGTGTGTGCGTGTGTGTGAGTGTGTGTGTATATACACAGATATATAGCAATGATATGATGCAGCACTTAATAATTACATATGTTCACAGGCCGTGCAAATGTGGGTGAGGAGCCCAATCAACAAACGTGTAACACGAAGCATCAACCCCCCCCCCCAGCCAGCCAGGGGAAATATACAAACAAACACAAAAGCAATGTAAACAATCCACTGCTCCCCAAACCAAAGGCAGGATACAACCAGAGGGGGGGGGGACACAGTGGGCTCGCTAAATCTAATCTTGGAACAGAGACAGGAGCAACCCTTGCGGGACACCCCAAAAATTATCTTGTAATAAGAGGCAGCCCGTGCAATGACTTATCAAGGCGGGGCGTGTATGTACCTGGACTACAAGGGTGGGAATGCCTGATGACCCATGGGTCGAGACAATGTACGAGATGGGTCCCGTGAAGTGGAGAGTGAGCAGTGGTGTGTTTAGACCCAACCAGCACCCAGAGTATGGATGAGTGCTGTAGAGGAGGTGTGGGGGCAGGACTATTGGTATGTAATTATGGGCCTAGGAGTGCAGGTGTTGGCTGAAGCGGTTCTATTTGGACCACCCCAAGAATATAAGTAATAGTGTGCATTGGGCAGAGCCGCCACCTAACGAGCAGCCACGCTTGGTACGAGTCCCACTGCAGCACAGTCTATTTTACACAGCAAAGTATGGTATAACCAAATGTGTTGTTGCAAATCACACTAAATAACACCAAAGAACACATGGTCGCAACACCCCACTGTAGGCATGTAAGCCGAACTACTTGGCATCACAAGGTATTATTGTTGTCAACTCCCCCACCCAGGGGTGTGAGTGTCCAGAGCTACCCCCAAATGCAGTTTATATACACAACTGTTACTGTAGAAGAAATGGCCAGCTGTGGATCTTTCCGTCAGCCTTCTTGCACATCCCTGGAAATTTCCCTTACTATCTGCCCCTCTGTGTGCCCCATTAACACCACTTACCTATTGACCCCTGTTTCATTATTATTAATGTTCACAGTCACAAGTGGGTGACACCCTCTTACCCAACTATATTGGCAGAATCTGGAACCGCCTACCCACGTGTATTACCTCAGCTGTCCCACATGACACATGTAAATAACACATGAAGGAACACCTCAAGCACACTTGCATCAGCACATGCTCACCACCTGGTGAAGTCCCATCCCCCCAACTAACACTCTATACCCCCGACACCAACTAGTGAAACAGACACCTCCTGTCCTGCCTCTCATACAAATCCCAACATTCTGCAAACCTTCCCTATCGCTCCCCCACCAATCATTCCAACGGCCTACTATACAGTTACAATATCCCCCCTCTACCTTCCTTCACTATTCTCTTCTACTCTACCACACAGGTATGGCATAACCAAACCTAACCCGAATACCTGAGTGTAACCTACACCTTCACTATTCTCTTTTACTCTACCACACAGGTATGGAATAACTAAACCTAACCTGAATACCTGAGTGCAACCTACACCTTTACTATTCTCTTCTACTCTACCACACAGGTATGGAATAACTAAACCTAACCTGAATACCTGAGTGTAACCTATCCCTTCACTATTTTCTTCTACTCTACCACACAGGTATGGCATAACCAAACCTAACCCGAATACCTGAGTGTAACCTACACCTTCACTATTCTCTTCTACTCTACCACACAGGTATGGAATAACTAAACCTAACCTGAATACCTGAGTGTAACCTATCCCTTCACTATTCTCTTCTACTCTACCACACAGGTATGGAATAACTAAACCTAACCCGAATACCTGAGTGTAATTTACACCTTCACTATTCTCTTCTACTCTACCACACAGGTATGGAATAACTAAACCTAACCTGAATACCTGAGTGTAACCTATCCCTTCACTATTCTCTTCTACTCTACCACACAGGTATGGCATAACCAAACCTAACCCAAATGCCTGAGTGTAACCTATCCAGACCTGTTAAACTGGAATCTAACTACACCTTAAACTGTCATACCCAACATGTAAGCCTGACCTAAGCATGTATAATACCGACATGTTAATGTGAACTAAGCAGGAAGAATGTGGTACATAGCTATGGTAAGTCTGTTACTCTCTATGAATGGGTACACCTCAGTAGTACATTTAATGTGTAGCTGGGGTTTACTGTGGAGCTCCACTCCCTGGGCTACCGCTGACAATGGCGAAGCATCCAGTCAGATTGTCCCGGACAACAAATGTGAGCTAAATACATGAAGTAGCATGGGGGTATGTGACAGCAAGAGGGGTTATGGCTGTTTTGGTGGTGGTAAGCCATGCCCACACTGGTTAAGCAATGTGGAGGCCAACTCAGTGTAAGATGCCGTAACTGGAGGTCAGCAAGGCTGAGCCTTGTGCACACCAGCTCATACCCGCCTACACTTCCTCCACAGTGCCTTAGGCACTCTGTAACCATTAGCTCTCATTGTGCCCATTAACAAAATAATCAGCACTCCCAAGTTCCAACCCCTCCCCCCACCTTGCACACTATAGTCTAAGTGAGTTACCACAAAGGCATGGCAGATACACATTCAGCTGCTGTTATCACAAACATATCATCCAGCACAGTCATTCAACAGTATAGGACATGTATGTAAGCATGTAGATCAATACCGGCAAACATGTGCACATTGCTCAATCACAGTATTCCAAGCAGTCTATGTGTATCAATGAACAGTGCCTGTCCACACATACTGTGAGAACAGTAGTCTTGCACAATACTGAAGAGAGGAATTAAAAATGGTGTACACCGTGGGGGCGTGTGGGCGTGATTCATGCACAGAATATCACACCTGGGGCATTGGATCTGTGGAACCGGGAGATGAGGCAGGCCTGGTGTGTGAGCAAAACACTGCTTCTCAAACCCCTGGCAGGATGCTACCAGTGGGAGAAACACTGTAGACCAGCAAAGTCTACTCATGACACAACAGCAGGTCCTTCCCTGGCGGGACGAACCAAACCTTGTGTGTCACATAGATGTTCCCACCAGTATCAGAGGAGAACCAAGTAAAGGCTCAAATGTATGTGGGCTAAACAGATGAAGAGCCTGCAGATGCTTGGCTCGAGACAGTATAAAGGAGGAGTACTGACATGTGCAGAGAGGGAAATGTGTGGAGGTGTGGTATGGCTGGGCTAGCAACTGCAGAATGGATGGATGCTGTGTACAGTGAGCTTGGGGGCCAGGGGAAGGAACATGAGTAGTACAATATGTTAGAAATATGCAAATGAAGCAGAACAGCAATGGTGTAGTGGGTAGAGCACCCAACCAATGTGCAGGCGTTCCTGGTTCGGGTCCCACTGTAGCACAGTCTATTTTACATGGCAAAGCACATTATAACCAATATTTTTGTTGCAAAGCTCACTAAATAGCTGATATATATGAACTGGAGCACCACAAAAAAATGCACATGCGACTTATCTGTGTAAGATGGAATAAGGCACTAGTAAGCAGGTGTAAGCACAAATAGGCAATAGTAGGCATATGTACATACTAGTAAGTGGGCATACAGCCATACGACTGTTTTAGAGTGCCTTAATCACTCTGTATCCAATGGGACTTTGTCAGCTCGGCAACAAAATAAACAGCCACGCAGGTTCCAAACCCAGGACCATACCATACCATTGTCCCAGTAGCTATCCACCAAGCCATGACAGACATACAGAAGAATGGGGTAGTAGTAAACATGTGCCCATCATAGTATAACCAAACTGAACCTGTGAAAGGCATTGGTATGCAGTCATATGTGCCATAACTGACTACAGAACATACATATGTGAACTGGAGTACAGCAGTAAGTCCAGATGTGAGGTGTTAATGTAATAAAGTGTAGAAATTCCCAGGACCTCAGACAGTATCCGTACACATGTGTCGAAGATACATGACACATATATAACAAGTGGTGAAGGGGAAATCAATGCCAAAAGGCAATTATCATGCAAATCTAATAATATGCCCCGCTAAGTGTAGCACAGCACTGGCTCCCAGACTACTGGCAGGATACTACCAGTGGGAGGCACAGTTTCACCCTGCTAAGTCTACTCTTAAACAAACGCATGTCCATCCCTGGCAGGATCACAAACGTCTGCCAAAAAGAGTTGTCAGGGGGAGATACACAGACGGTGATGTATGTATGCAGACTACGTGTGTGGGAAGCCTGAAGATCCATGGGTTGAGACAACATACATGAAGGGTCCTGAGAAGTGAAGAGTTGGCAATGTGTAGTGGTGATTAGATTAGGCTGGAACCTGTAGGCAGGATGACTGATGTGGAGGGGGAAGGGGGGGATGATGGGTACAACATTATGGACTGAAGCATGCCATGGTTGGATTAACCCATTCTAATGGGAACAACCCATGGATGTCAACGAGAAAGGAGGGGGGACACAGAGAAGGTACTGGGACATACCATTTTCCATGGCAAACCACGTTATGTGTAATATGTATGTTGCATAACCCACGGAATAAAATATATACATGAACTGGAGTACTGCGGCCATGAAATAACATATATCTGTATATATATATGGTTCCCTATTAGAAGCCTGAAACACTATAAGACTGAAAGTCAAAATCCTGAAAACTATAGACTGAAAATGCAAAATCTCGAAAGTGCAAAATCCTGAAAGTCAAAATCCTGAAAACACAAAATGGACATACTGACGTCATTGTGGCTTTGCTATTGTTAGCCCTGTGGTGTTAGGTCATGCGTTGGGTCCAGGTAAGTGTGCGGTTGGTTTTATATTAGGGTTAGGGGCGGTTTAAGTGAGTTAGGGTTAGGGCGCAGGTTAGGCATGCATGCAATAGTGACAAATATTGGGGTTAGGGGCGGTTTAAGTGAGTTAGGGTTAGGGCGCGGGTCAGGTGAGTGTGCGATAGTGACGGACCTTAGGGTTAGGGTTAGGGTCAGGGTCAGTTGGTAGATATTAGTGTCTTTATAGTGACATATTAGCATTATTTGTGTTTTCAGGATTTTGACTTTCAGGATTTTGCACTTTTGAGATTTTGCATTTTCAGTCTATAGTTTTCAGGATTTTGACTTTCAGGCTTATAGTGTTTCAGGCTTCTAATAGGGAACTATATATATATATATATATATATATATAAACAGGAGTACTGCAGGAAATGAACATGTGAGGTGTCGGTATCATAATGCATACAGCAGTAATTAGTTTAAGCAGCAATAAGCTGTTGTAAGCATATGGTAGCACTAGATGAGTGTTTAGGTTTCCAGGCTCAGCAAATCGGATGCAAACTACCTGTAGCCATATGTAACTGGAAGTCTGTGTTTGCATGACAGTGAGCACTGCGTACACAAAGTAAGCAATGTCAGGGCTAACCTGGTGTAACTGGCTGTTACGTGCAGTTGGTGATGCATACCATTGCGCAAACATGCTCATGACTGCTTACAAGTGCCTTAATCACCCTGCATCCTACCGCCCTTGTTCAGCCCTGCAACATAATTGACAGCCACTGCACATCCTGAACCCAAGACCCTGCATACCACAATCATAGTGAATTAATACTACACCATGTTGGATTTACAAACATTTATTTATTTTTATTTTATTTTACATTTGTTGACCGGGATAGTCCGACTGGATATATGTCTGTTTTCAGTGGAGGCTCAGGGAGAAAAGCGCCAACATTAAACATCACATTGAAAATTAGCATGAATAATAAAAATTGGCTGAATCATATATGGTTACAAACAATCAGATAGAAGCAGCTAGGAATTATTTACACCACTGTTTCATATAATATAATATAGTATAGGAGGAGTTAGTCTGGATTCTGTTAGGGGTAAAGCCAGTGTGTCATGAAATACTTTCTGAGATTTGGTTTAGTGATGTTTCAAGTGTTAAATCAGCTGGAAGTGAATTCCAGATTTTGCCTACTGAGTTAGAAAACAAGGCGTCACCAGCTGAGTTGTTAGCTTTGATTGTTAGAGTTAGTAGTTTGTTAGAAGATCGCAGTGGCCGAGTACTCCTGTAGGGATAGATGATGTTTTTAAGTGCAGGGGTATTATCAGGTTGGTTAAGAATTTTGCGGGCTACTACACGTTGATTGTACTGAAGTGAGCTAGTCAATTCTAGCCATCCTAGTGGTTTAAGGTTTTGGCAGTAATGAGTTCTATAAGTAGAGCCAGTGGCAAATCTAGCAATGTGATGATAATACATTGAGAGTTTGCAGATTTCAGATTTGTTTAAGTTAGTAAAAATGGAGGAGGCATAGAAAAGGGTGGAGAAAAGTTGAGTGGGAGCAATGGCAGTCCTTGCTACTGGAGTAAGGAAATTTTTATTTCTGTATAGGGAGCCCAGTTTTTTTATTAATGGTTTTAATGGTTTGACTGATATGCACATCAAATTTAAGGTTATTATCAATAGTTACTCCTAAAAGTTTAGTATGATTGTCTGGGGAAATAACAGTTCCATTATTAGAGGATATCGTAAAGGAAAGTGATGTTGACCTGTGAGTGGGGTAGAAAAGTAGAAGTTTTTTTTTTTTAGGGTTCAAGAGCAAATGACTGCATGAGAGCCAGTTCTCAACTGTGTTAAATGTTTTCTGGGATAGCATATGCAAGTCAGGTGGGGTAGAGGCTGAGCAGATCAACATAGAATCATCTGCGTATTGTATGCATGTAGACTCTGGAATGGCAGAGTAAAGGTCGTTAATAAAGATTGAAAAGAGAAAAGTCCTAAGATAGAGCCCTGGGGAATTCCAATGGTGAGGGGTAGTAGAGTAGATAAATTTCCCTCCCATAGGACAGCTGGTTGTCTGCCATTCAGATAGGATTGAAACCAGTGAATGGCATGATTATTCAAGGAAATGGATTTTAAAATGGCAATGAGTAGTTGGAGGTTGACCATATCAAAGGCGTTGGATAGGTCAAGGAATAGGGCTGAGGATAGTTTATTGTTATTATGGTTATGATTTATGACACTGGAGAAAGAGAGCAGAGCAGAGGAGGTACTATGGTGTGGCCTAAAGCCATGCTGAGAGTTAGCCAGCAGATTGTTATGTATGGGATAGTACAAGAGTTGTTTATGAATACATTTTTCCATTATTTTGGCCAGTGGTGATAGTATGGCAATGTGTGTATAATTTGATAGTTCTGTGGAATTCCCACCTTTGTGGAGTGCTATGACATGGGAAGTTTTCCAAATGGAGGGGATGGAGGCTTCAGATATGGTTCTATTGATCAAGACTGAGACTGGATAAGCTATGGCATCTGCTGCTTTTTGTAGGTACTCTGCAGGTAGAAGATCTGCAGATAGGGTAGTCGGTTTTAGTTTTTTAAGCAGGGAACGAACAAGTGAGATAGGGACTGGTTGTAGACTTAAGGGGAGATGGGTAGCGGGTGAGGTTATGATAGAAATAGTGCTTGTGGGTGTTAGCTGGCCAGCAAGGGTCTGAACAGTCTCAGTAAAAAAGCTGTTAAAGGTGTTGGCAATCTCTTTTGGAGATTTATAGGTAGTAGTGGAATGGGTGGGAGTGGTGGATTGTCCTGGATGGAGGAGTTTCTTTATACCTGCCCAAAACTTTTGAGGTTTATTTTGATGTCTTTGTTGAAGATTATATATATATATTTTTTTTTTTGTCTAGCAAAATGGATCTTTTTTGTGCTATTACGGAGCTGCCGATATCGCAGATGGTCTTGAGGGGCTTTGGTGCCGCACCAGATGGCCCATATTTTATTTCTAAGTATGATCTTTGCTTTGGTATCCTTTGTAAGCCATTGAGCAGTTTTTATTTTAGTTCTAATGGTACGTGTGGGGGCATGTGTGTCAAGTATAGCAAGAAATTTAGTATTAAAGAATGCTACTGCTTCATCAAGTGGTAGCTGTTTTAGGATTGACCAGTTACATGCTTTTAGTTCATTTTGGAAGTTGGTGAGATTAAAATTCTTATTGTTTCTAATTGTTTTGTGATTGGGCTGGTGGGGATCATCAGTTTTATGTCTGATGATATAGGTTAGAGAGTGATCACTGAGATCATCAGGGAGAGTCCCACCGTTATACATATGTGGCTGTCTATTGATAAGTATCCAGTCTAAGATGCTTTCTTTTTTATTGGGTTTACTGATCCTAGTGGGAGAGGATATAATCTGTGTAAACCCATATAGATTTATATGGGTGGAAGGGGACTCTAAGGAGTATGATTTCCAGTCTATATTGAAATCTCCAAGCACAATGGTTTCTGGGGGTAGCTGTTGGTTAACCAGTGGAGTATGTCTTCTAGGATGTTAGTGTTGTTCCCTGTGGGAATATAGATACATACAATATTTACAGATGTGTTTTTGTTAATTTGTAGTTTGGTGGGAAGATTTTCTGCTTTATCAAAACAGGGTAGTGGAAGAGGTTCTCTAGTGACTTTTAGTGTATTTTTATAAATTACAGTTACCCCACCCCCCTTTCTAGTACAGCGGTCATTTCTTGTTACGATATATCCCAGTGGTAGAACTTCATTGTCTTTAGTTGTGGGCTTTAGCTAGGTTTCAGTGAGACAGAGAATGTCTGGAGAATGGACATCTAAGAGGGCATGTAGATTGTGGACTTTATTGTTTATGCTTCTGATATTTAAGTGAAAGGCTAGGAGTGAAATAGAAGGCCTGCATAGTGGTATAGTACTATTGGGGTTGAGAGTTTGGGAGTCAGGGTCAACAGCAATGGTTGGGCCAGGGTTTGGGTGAATGTCTCCGTTGGTTAACAGGTTATAGTGCAGACTGACTAAGAGTTTTAGAAGTTTATTTATTAGTTTTTGATATTGTTTGGTTCTGGGTTGAAATTGTTTAATCTAATAGGGTGACAGGATACAGGAGAATGGCAGTCAGTACAAGAGGGGGATGGTTAAGTGAGGTACCAGATTAGAGAGCTTTGTTGTTGAGGTTTGGTACTTTGGGTAGTGGAATCCTAGATAGTACTGATTTTCATAAGTGGTATGGAGGTATAGAGTGAGCATTAGAGGTAGTAGGCAAAAGAGTAGTGGCTTTGCTAGCAATAGTTTTGTGGGTAGGTGATACATTTTAAGAATTATATTTTGAACAGGGTATTGTAAGAAGAGAAGGAGATGACTAGGTATAGTAGGGGAGTGACTCGATGTGTGAGATGGTGGTTGGGTGTAAAGAAAAAGGGGCGTGACCACACAAGTATAAAATTAGCAGTACTGGGGGTGGGTCGCATATGGGGGCAGGGTGGTGTTTGTAGTGAGCCCTAGCATAGCGAGGGTGAGTGGAATGGGGCTTTAGCCAGCCCACAAGATAGCTAGAGCCTTAGCTTGCAAGGTAGGAAGTTTTGCTTACAATATAACCAGTATAGGAGACGTTTAGTTTCTTTTGATACATATAGAACCTTTGTTTACAATGTAATAAGTTTAGGGGATGTTTAGTTTCTTTTAGTACATCCTACACCATTCTAATAGACAATCTAACCTCTCTAACCATCACCCCTAACTCCGTTAATTGGTTCAAAAATTAACTTTCTGAGAGCCAACAAGATGTCCAGTGGCAAGGAGTCTACATCCCTACTCCCATTCACAATTGGTGTTCCCAAAGGCTCAATATTGGTCCCAGTACTCTTTTCTATCTATACACCTCTACCCTGCAGTCCAACCATATCCAGTACACAGATGATGCCACCCTAATCTGCTCAGCCTCATCACTTCCCATCCTTCAGCAGCTCACCCAGGAATCTCTTACCTCAGTATAAAACTGGATCTCTAATATTCAACTCATCTTAAATCCTAACAAAACAAAACTACTTCTATTCTCCCCAAACAAATGTAAAACCTCACCAATACCTTTCTCTATCTCTTCCAATAATGGTACTGTTGTCTCACCCTCCGTCCACACCAAGCTCCTTGGCATAGAAATTGACAATAACCTCCACTTTTACATCCACATTTCACAAACTATAAAAAAGGTGCACAAAAAATGGGCCCCCTATATAGACAAAGAAACTTTCTAACAGACCATGCTAAAATCACCCTAGCTCAAACCCACCTTCTATCTACACTACTCTATGCAGTCCCAATTCTCACTCATATCAGGACATCTGAACTGGTCAAACTCGAGTCTTGCTATAACAAAATTGCCAAGTTCGCTACAAACTCCCCTTTCAGAACCCACCATTGCCTACCACTTAGGGAACTCCAGTGGCTTGAACTCCCATACCTACTATTCTATCAGCAACTTGTCATAGGCTACAACATCCTAAAATAACCTGACAAAACTCCTGCACTGAAGCAACTGCTGACCAACTACACCCCAAATCGCCCACTCCGCTCCGCCAATAAACCACTTCTCACTGTTACCACCACTAACAATACACCCGGCAAAGCCTTATTCTCACACACACTATAGCTAAAATTTGGAATAATCTCCCCTCAAACATAACTGCTGCAGCTAACTCCAACCAATTCAAAAACACACTTAAGGCCCACCTCGTACACTCCTGGCTTTGTCCATGTGTCACATAGTCCAAAACTCTAATCCCTCTATACTATCCCTATCACTATTGTTTTTGCCCAGTTAGCAAGACTTCCTCAAATGCATGACTCCCAAATGTAGAGTTATACACAATGTACTCTCTACCTGTTTGTGCTTTACAAACAGAATGTACATATGTAAAAAGACATAAACTGAATAGTCAGTATGGCTTTGCATCTCTTACTAGACTAGTCAAGTAGAACAAAAGCATGTACCTCACTTTGTATGCTATCTGCATGGTAGTCAAATACCATTTTTAATGTATTTACTGCTGTGATGTCCTATCTGTCTTGTGGAACTTCAGTATCTCACTTGATATGAAATATCCACAAAACAAAACAAATGGAGACCTCCACGATGAAAAATAAACTTATTTTATTGTAGAAACAAGCGCGTTCACTTACATCAAGTACGCTTCTTCAGGTTTATAAAAATATAGCTCTATATAAGTGCTTTATATATCTTGATCAAACAAGTTAACATTCAATTCTCAAAGCATTCATTCAATTAATCAATTTATCAATTTACTAAAATCTTATCAAACTGAAGTAAGGCTCAATGCTGCTAAAAGTGGATGTATATTATATCCCTTGTTCACCCATATGGAAAAAATTTTATATATATGTGTATGAACATATACATATATACATATATAAAAATATGTTTATCTAAAACTACAGCAACATTATTGAAAAATAATACTAAAAATACTAGAAATACACCAAGCTTAAAATATATATGAATCTAAATGAAACTTATATTAAATATAAATACACACACACACACACACACACAGATATATATATATATATATATATATATATATATATATATATATATATATATATATATATATATATATATATATAAAGTGAAGAGACACTAGGCCTTAACATGTTAAGGCAAACTATAACTGACATCTAGAAGTCTGAAAAGTCAAACATTCTTAGTTTCAGGCCTGCTCAGTACAAAATACATGCATGTAGATATTAAGCTTTTCACTCTAAAAATCTAAGGAATGTAGAAATACCTGAAAGTTGTATATGTATATAACAAATAACTAAAAGGCTTGAATTTAAACATTTTTACCTACGTGCTGCTAATACAGGTTTTATACTGACTGACTGATTAAGTCCTGGTTGAATATGAGATTTCAGCCTTAAAATCCAGTTTAGCTCAACTGTTTCTAAATAATTTTGACTATCACCCCCTCTTTTATTCGGACTTATAACTTGTAGAACCATAAATTTAAAAGTGTGGTCAGAATACATATCTATGTGCTTGGCTAAGGCATTTGTTAAATTCATTTTCCTTATGTCATAGATATGATTATAAATACGGTCTTTCAACCTTCTAGAGGTTAAGCCTACATAATAGGCCGTGCATTGTGTGCAGGTGGCTAAATATATCAAATTCTTAGTCTCACAGGTAGCATAGAAATCACTTATAAATATATAATTAAGTTCAGGGACAATAAATTGATAGTCACTGATAATAAATTTACACATATTGCACTTATTACAGGGGACTGTACCATATCTTAATGTGCATCTATTCATAATAAATGTTCCCCTGTTAGTTCTCTCAGAACATAATAGCCTCTTTAAATTCTTACTATTCCTATATCTAAATATTGGTTGGACACCCACTATATTACTAATATGTTGATCTATAAGTAGTATATCTCAGTTTTTCTTGATAATATTAGTAATATATCTATTATCATTAGTGTATCTAGTGGTAAAAGCTACCTTCTTGTTATTAAAGCTAATTTTAGGAATATATTTATTTTTCAATTCAGTAGCAGTTTTTAGTCCATTTCTAATATTTAGACTTGGAATTATACCATTCTTATACTGTACTTCTTGTTTTATACTTTCTATCATTAAGGGAGGGTAGCCCCTATCCTGGAATAATTCATGCAGGACATCAAACTGGATATCTCTATCTGCACTATTTTTACATAGTCTAACAATTCTTGTAAACTGATTTCTTGCAATATTAGAAAATATGATGCGTGGGTGCATGCTATTGAATTGTAGTAATACATTCCTCCAGCATGGTTTTCGATATAATGTAGTTGAAACCATGTGTCTTTAAAGATAGTAATATCCAAGAAATCTATCTTGGATAGGGATGACTCCATCGTAAATCTGAGAAAATCAGCAGTAGATTCTAGATAGGTGACTAGTTGTTCTAACTGTTTGTAATCACCTTTCCAAATAATAAGTATGTCCTCCACAAAACGTCTATATAGTACTATGTTTTGCATAAAAATGCTTCTAAACAAAAATAGGGACTCCCAATAATACATAACCAAATTTGCATAAAAATTAGCACAGGGGGTGCCCATTGCAACCCCCCATGTTTAATTATACAAACTGTCCTGAAACAAGAAAAAATTATTATTCAACACCATATCTAGTAAAGTACAAATGAGTAATTGTATATTATCAAAAGTTCCATTATTAAGTAATAGTTCCTTGACTGCTTCAATTCCATAATCATTTGGAATTACTGCAAACAAGTTTTTAACATCGAATGTCACAAATATGTAAGAAGATGTAGCCTCATTATTGTCCATTAAACTCTGTAAATCATTTAGCAGCTGGTAAGTATCTTTTACAATTGTGGATATGTTCCTAACTAATGGTGCCAACTTAAATTCTAAGCAACGAGAAATATTTTCAGTCACCCACTTCTCAGCTGCTACTATAGGACGTAAAGGAACAGGAAAATACGAAATATAGAAGGTCAATTTGTATGACTCTCTTTCTGTCTCTCATCTCTCACTATATAGAAAAATAGTGAATACTGGATGTCTTCCTTCACTTTGTATAATATTTTAAATTTGTGCTGCTGTGATGCATCACTTTTTGTATACAAATGTTACAATGTCCTTTTTTGTTATGTAACTGAGCTTTTCTCCCCGGGCCTCCGCTGAAAACGGACAATGTCCAGTCGGACTTTCCTGGTTAACAAAAACTAAATAAATAAATAAAATAAATAAATAGTACATATGTTTTTAGATTAGCCAATTTTAAGGGGAAGAGTTAGATTTTAAGGGACTGACCGGCAATGCTTTAGACCCAGTACGGCAAGTTTTAAAGTGAAAAACTAGATAGATAGAAACCTTGCCATTCTTTTAGTATGTAGGGAGTAGCTGACAGTTTTCTTTTATTTTGTACTTCCACAGGGTTCTTCTAATGTAGTGCACCTTTCAGGGAGGGAGCAGTGGAAGAGGGACTGTACCTGTTAAAGGGATATATCTGTTAGTACTTTTCCACACTAACTCCAGCCATTAACACTATCAGACACCTACACAGTCACCTTATCCTACATCAATTGTGCCTGTAACATATATTACACTTTAGAACATTCAGACACATTTTATAACACATGCATTCACTTGATAGAGCCTGTAAGCAGTAAACAGTATGATCAGACATCCACACAGTCACCTTATCCTGGAACAATTATGCCTTTAACATACATTAAACTTTAGAATATGAAAACACATTTCATACTACATGTGTTCTTTAGATAGAGCTTTTAAGCAACAACCAGTACGTTCACTAATGGGCGTTTACCCAAACTGAGCATTTGAACAGTTAGGTACACCAGAAGTAACACATTTAAGAAAATAGCGTGTAAGAGGCAAGTCTAATACAAACTTTGCAATTAAATGTATGAAAACGCTTTTATACAATAATTTACATACCATGCTAAGGGAACGATTACTGACCAGGTCCAGGAGCACTGGGGCAATTTAAAAATGGCAGTTCCAACAGGGGGATAAGTAACCTCATATCATTAGCTGGGGGGAGGTGGAAGCTAGTAGCCGATAGGCTTTTGCAGAGTTTAGCCAGCCCACAACATAGCTAGAGCCTTAGCTTGCAAGGTAGGAAGTTTTGCTTACAATATAACCAGTATAGGAGACGTTTAGCTTCTTTTGATGCATATAAAACCTTTGTTTACAATGTAATAAGTTTAGGGGATGTTTAGTTTCTTTTTGTGCATATGTTTTTAGACATATGTTTTTAAACATCCCATGTATACCCAGATATATCATGCAGCACAGTCAATCTGCATAAGGGGAATTGTTCTAATAGCACAACATTCAACCTCTTATTGCAAACATTGTAGACACAGTGTGACAAAAGTGGGGTACATATCTGGGCACGTGAAATATTGTTCATATACATGTAAAACTTTGCTAGTTAAATAGTGATCTGTTGTAATGCACATAATCTGAACAACACGATGTCTGCAACTATCATTCCTGACTGACCACATGCCTGACATCATTCACATCAATTGGCCAAACGAATGTGGATCAGGCCAATATTGTGAGCCACTCATGCATGGACATAGGGACAGTTAGGTCTACTTCATAATATTGCATGTTGAAACTATCGAATGGCTAAATCATTGAAAATGCTGTACATCAAAAGTGTTCTTGTGGGATCATGGTACAGTGGGGATGAGAAAATTTGCTTTCCTCACTTTAGTGTGATCTCGGAGTTGGTATATATAATTAGCAGGAGGGGGTGCAGCCCCCCACAAGAACAGTTTTGATGTACAGCATTTTCGATGTTTTAGCCATTCGATATTGTCATCATTCAACAAGATAATATAGACGCGGACAGTTACAGATCTGTATATGTAGAGAGATACACAGGTACAGATAAATGTCTGACTCACACATACATCATATTACATCAATAGCATGTAGGTGGGTGGATACATATGTCCACATATATTTAGATATTAATATAGATATACATATAGATATATAGAGAGATATGTGAATTGCAGCACCAGAAAGGAATAACAACCTGAACCCCCAACACAAAATAACTGACCTTATGCATGGTTGATTGGGGTGGGTGGCTCACATGAGGGAAACCTGGTGATGACTGCTATGCCTCCCCCACCACAGCTGTAACAGATATGCTGTGCAATGCAATATCCAGCACATGCAGTTATTGACCCCAGGACCCTCTGCAACACAGCTACAATGGTCTAAGAGTAGGCCACTACAGCTGTAGAAAGTCAGGGCAATAACCAAAACATATCAACCAGTCCAGTCATGCAACTGTACAGAGAAAGTATACCATCATCTAGATGTATCTGTGTGTAAATATATTACTATGTACACTGCTACAACATATCTGTATATGTATATATATATATATATTTATATATATATATATAGATATATATATAAATATATATATATATATATATATATATATATATATATATATATATATATATATATATATATATGTATAGCTTTCTAACACTATATACATATATATATATCACTATATATATGGACATATATACAAGCTGATGGCTAGATCAACACATATAAGCACGTTACATATGTGTATGCAGATATACAGCTATGTAGGTATATACAGACATAGTTACATATATGTCAGCAGATATATATATATATATATATATATATATATATATATATATATATATATATATATATATATATATATATATATATATCAGTACATATGGCCATACACTTGTAGACAGCAATGGCAGATTAACAAACACACTTATGTCCACATGCACCATTACTGGGGTTGAGAGGCCCCACACACTATACGTCATGTACAAGTAGGCATCACTCCCCACCCCACGGCCAAACACATCTGCCCTGCAATAAACTACCAAATGTTGCAGATCCCTTAACTAGGACCTGACATGACATGGGCACAGGAAGTTAAGAGTACAACATCCCAACTGTGTGATGTCAGGCTGGTATTGTTCACATATCATGCAGTACAGTCTGCCTCCCATAGGTAATGTAAACTGTGGTAGCCAGCAACATCCCCAGGATACAGATACACAGACACAGATGTGCAGATACATACATACATATGTACATATGTACATATGTATAAATATATATATATATATATATATATATATATATACACACACATATATATGGATATGCATGTGACTACACATACACACGCAGATATACGTACAGTAGGATACATATGCAGTCGGTGCACACAATATGGAACAGCCACTATGCCTACAGCTAAACCCTGAACAACCAGACACTGTATGGGCCACCCATACAAATGACGACCATTGCCTGCAACATATACCCACAGAGAGGTTATTGGGAAAACTCCACACACAGGCTTGCAGAAATGGAATACCTTTCATTATGTACCATGACAGTTCTACATGCCATGTCATATAGCTGTTCAGACAGTGACATCCCTATAATTAGAGGAATGCAACCGTTAAACAGTTATACTAAAGCAGTAGTCCAGTAAGTATCATGACCGTCACTGTCAAGGCCAAGTCCTTAGATTTGTACAGTAGTGAGGACTGACTGGGCCACAGGATACCAAATGATCAACAGTGTGTAATGCAAGTGTATAGTTCAGCAGCCACTTACTACACTCTGTACAACAGCAGTGGGAGGTAAGGCATCATGTGACCACATGGGTTGTAACTGTGACATAACAAGGCATAACTGACACCATCACATGCACACTGACAAACAGAACAGTCTGTCTGGCAGGTGGTAGTAGGCTTGCAGTAACTGAAAATATGTATGTGATGTACATATTGGTGAAGTATACGGCACTTTACATCCAGATACATTATGGCAGCTCACCCCTGATATCTCCACATATTTAACAGCCAAGGACATTTATAGTGCCCCCCCCCAGACTCAATAATACAGGCCCATATACCACTGTTACATACACTGGCCTCTGGAGTGCATAAAAGCATGCACATATTGTGTAGGTAAGGCCCACACATATATGTAACCAGCCCCACCATATGTCTGGGGGATACAACAGACATGGACTGATGGCAGCAATAGCAGTGCGATATCCTCACAGCCCAATACGGAACCGCCCCCCCCAGCATGTCATATGTGCAAAGCTTGATATGTATGTCATATACCCATAGCACTCCACACATACACACACACTGCCAATGGGATATCAGACACAGGACCTGTGTGGTGGACAGACAACACATGTTAGGCACACCTCTGGCCACCAAGAGGATATGACCACAGTTGAGTGCTATGCAGACAGACTTCATTCCAAGGTAAAGTAATATGTACACACACACCCTGTAACACCAGTACTCTACAAAGCATAACACAGCTCTACTCACACTCTGTCTGTAGTTCCTGAACCTCCTACACATATGAAGCTGCCCTGAGTGAGCCGGTTCTCCTGTAGAAGTTATTGCTACCTGCTGTCTGTAACACTGATGCCCACACACACGTAGGTTCATAGGTTCATAGGTTGGTACTAGGCTATCTGCCCTAGGGTCTATACAAGCTTAGCCATAACAATTCTCTGGCTATTTCTTCCCACACAAACATCCACAGAATGTCCAGATTATGTCATTAAATATAACCCCTACTGTACATAATATGTGGGGTGGTCTGATATCTCACTGGCATGTTAGTGGATATAATGACACTAATTATGGTGTTCAGCAAATACGCACCACGTCATGCACAACATACATACACAGGTTGGCAGAGTTGTGGCTGGCAGCACATACACAAGGCCACTGATGGCCTGTTGCTGTGATAACCTCATATATTTACTCTTGTAACAGTGTTTGGGGCAACATATGTCCTACGAGGGATAACATGCCAGTAACTGTCACGGCTTTCACCATCAACAGACTGCAATCCTCACACTACTGTCTAAAGTCCACAGATAGATGCTCCATAGGTAATACATGGAACCAACGGCACAACACACTGCCCTGTCTGCAGATGACCCTACAGATGGGGATTCCACATAAACATGGAACTGACATGGCAGGTATGGAGACATGTAGGAAAGACATATCCACACACACACTGTTAAACCAACAGTACGCCACATACAGTATAGCAGCACTTACAGTCTGTAGGCAGGTCAGGCACATCCCCCTCATGTGTTTTGCCCTGTTTCCACAGTGTATGTTTTTGAAGGTAAATCCCCAATCCATCGCAGATGCTGGTTGCTAACCAACGGATATATTTCCTGCTCACAGTGAATGACAAGGGCCAATACCAACATGATGTTCCTAGATATCAGAGTGTGTTTCCATGAAATTGTCTATGGGACTGTTACCACAGCTATTCCTCATGCAATCAGCCAGGGAAGGGCTGCGATTCATGCAGAGGCCATCAGCAGATCATGAGAATCACTTAAAATACACCTGCTGCTGCCTAAGGAAAGCTGGTGTAGGTCTCCACATCCACCAGAGAGGGAGTGGGAGAGGCAGACAGAGGCAAAGACATGTCAGGGAGGGATGGTGAAGTAAAACTGCAGCTTGTTTGTGTCACACACCTACCAGCACAGGGTATCAAACCCCTGACAACTACGTACTGTGTTCACAGTTTGATGCAGTTATTGGATGCGCCACATGGGTTACCTGCTGTGGAGCCTCAGAACATATCTGTGATGGTGCGTGACATCTGCAACAGCGATACACTAGCTATATGGTAGGTGATGTTCACAAGCCTGTCAGCATGAACAGGTGCCAGAGTCAACACAGCCACAGTCTCACAGGGACATGCACACATCAACACACTTGGCAGGGCCAGCGGTACAGCACATCTGTAGCAAGATTACCACAACACATCAGTGTGTAGGTACCACATTCACCACACAGATCATATGGAGGTGGTATGGGCAAAGGGTATGAGGAGGTGTTTGACATCTGACAGCATGCTTCTGTATGCACATGGGGGTTGTAGTGAGTGCGGCTGTGAACATACGCACCATACAACACACAGACAAACACACAGGGTGCCAGTATTGACATGCATAGGTGCATGTCTGCACAGGTGTATGGTGGTCGACTGTGGCAGCAGGCTATATAAGGGTAGATGATGGGTATACCTTGGCATTAGGCCACATGACAATAGTCTGCATTGTGTCTCTGGGCTGTAGTTTCCGCTCTTGCCCACACAGGTGGGTATTGCATCCCCCATCCAGTCACCTAGGTGACTACTGTGTGTGGCCAATGCTGTGCTTCACTTGCCATATATGTGTTCTTTACCCCATGACATGGACGTTGTCTGGGATGTGCACACCTCCCACATGCATGTACAGTGACATGTGGAACTGTACCTCGAGTGTCCCATGTTGTGCACACATATTGCCATCATATGTGCCAGTCTTGCCCCCTGTGGCAGGGACCAGTAATGGGCAGCATGTTTACCTGCACCTACATTGATGGCATGTTGATAGCATTCCCTGGTGTCAGTGGCAACTGTCCATACAAGGCATGCTGTCAGGCATGGTATGTCCATTGTGGGACTCATGTGATGGCACCACAGGTGGTGCAGCTGTCCATTGGGGAACATGAAGGAGGTGCACTGTCAGCATGTATGTGCATATTGGACAGATGGACAGGGGACATGCCCTCTGTAGCCTACTGCTATCACTCCATGGTTACTATCAGCGGCCAATATGCAGTGTACTACCCACATATTAGCTGTTGCCTAGGCATGTGTGTGTGTGTGTGTGTGTGTGTGTGTGTGTGTGTGTATGAGCTATGTGTTGCGAGTGTGCTCTGGGTAATACTGTGGTTTCTAAATGTGACCGCCTGGTCTTGAAGTCACATGCATGGGTATGGCTTTGCACCCCAGTCTCTCAGCTATTTTACATCTGTTATCTCTGTACAGTGGACATTGTGATATATGGTAGGGCTATCATATAAGACTTACACAAAACCTGTTCCACATTGGCCACATGCTCACAACCACCTCTACACAGGATATGAGACATGAACAGACACATGCACACCTGTCTGGGAATAGAACCCCTACCTAACTAGCTTATTACACCTCACCTCAGCACTATGCAGTTATAGTACGCATCATGCACATTAATGAAGTACTCCTTTCCCAAGGGTGTATTCCACAATGAATAACATCAGCAGGATTGCCAAACTATGCCATTTGAAATGTACTGCGGGTGACTACCCTAAAATGCATTGCTCCCTACACAGACAGTGAGACACATAAAACATCCATGACTGACATGTGTTGGTATAGAACTCCTGACAGAGGTCTATACCACACTACAGCATAGAGCTGTTATAGGACTCACCACAGGGATTACTAGAGAACTCCTTCCCCAAAACTGTATTTCACAAAGAATGACATCAGCTGGATTGCCAAAGAGGTCCATGTAAAATGTAATGCATGTGACTAGCCTATAATGCATTGCTCCCTATGCATACATGGACACACACAAAACATCCAGAACTGCCATGGGTGTGGATGGAACTCTGCCACAGTTCTAAATCACACTCCAGTGCTACACAGTTACGCTATGGTGATTACTGGGCTACTACCTTCCCAAAGATGTATTCCTAGGTGGGTAACATCAGCAGGCTTGCCAAAGTAGAGTATAGGAATTGTAATTTGTGTGGCTACACTAAAATACACTGCTCTGCACTCAGACAGACACACACAGTTGCCACATCTGGGGTTACAACACCTACCTAGGTACTTTATCACTCTACAGCAGTATGCAGTTACTGGATGCACTATGGTGTTTACTGGGCTACACCCTTTCCAGAGATGTATTTCTAGGTGGGTAACATCAGCATGCTTGCCAAAGTTGAGTATAGGAATTGTAATTTGTGTGGCTATAATAAAATGCATTGTTCTCTACACAGACAGAGACACACACACACAGTTGCCATGTCTGGGGTTAGAAAGCCTAGCTAGGTGCTTTATCACTCTACAGCAGTATGCAGTTACAAGATGCACTACAGTGATTACTGGGCTACACCCTTACCGGAGGTGTATTTCTAGGTGGGTGACATCAGCACGCTTGCCAAAGTCGAGTATAGGAATTGTAATTTGTGTGGCTACAATAAAATGCATTGCTGTTTACACAGAGTGACACACACACACACACACACACACACAGTTGCCACATCTGAGGGTAGAACACCTACCTACTTTATCACTGTACAGCAGTACACAGTTAGGACGTGCTATGGTGATTACTGGGCTACAACTTTCCCGGAGGTGTATTTCTATGTGCGTGACATCAACAGGCTTGCCAAAGTTGAGTATGGGAGTTGTTAAGAGTGTGGCTACCATTAAAAGCATTGCTCTTTACATAGACAGACACTCACACTAACACACACACTTGCCACGTCTGAGGTTAGAACACTTACCTAGGTGCTTTATCATACTACAGCAGTACACAGCTACAGGACACGCTACAGAGATTATTGGGCTACACTTTTCCCAAGGGTGTATTTCAAAGTGGATGACCTCAGAGTGTTTGTCATAGTAGGGCTATGAGGAGGGCAGTGTGTGTGCATGGGCCATAACCCATTCATCTAGAGGTTGACACACCACATGCGGGCACATGCAGGGCTATATTCCATAGGTACGTGTATACAGCTGCTAGATGACTACTTCCTTGTACAGTCATGTTGCACAGCTAACACTTGCACCACATAGTCCGCAATGCAGACAGATACCAGGAGCTAATGTCTACAGTGAGTGACATCTGAGCATCATGTAGTTGTAGAAATTTGGCTGTGTGCTGGGTGGGACAGGCCTCATAATAGTTGGCTCCTTGTCACAGTCAGTCTCTCCCACACATCTATGTACGTGTACGTTTGGCTTATTATAGTGTATTGTCCTTGGATATATGCATGTATTTCTATCCACTGTGTGTGCAAAGCATGGGTGGTGCATACTGAGGAGTGTCTGCACTAACATCTGTGACTGCCAGATATGTCAGATCCATTGTTGTTTGCAGACATGGGCTCCTTTTGATTGCGTGTTTGAGCATGCCCAGTATGACCTTTCAGTATGTTGTTGACTGACATTGCCTTCAGTTCTTTAAGTGTGTGAGCATGCCCAGTATGCCCTTCTGTATAGACTGTGTGGATCAATACTAGGTAGTTTGTACTCCAGTGCAGACCTTTATGTTGTACACCTACAGGTAGCAAGGTGTTTCTGCTGGATATCCGTCGATCATTTGGCTATATGGGGTCAAACTGTGCAGGGGATAGTGTGTACTGTAGATGATTGTGTCTGTGCTACTTCAGCCACATGGTATCACTGTTAGCAGAGATATTCAGATATGTGTACTGTTATACACAGTGATGTTGTCTGTCTCCAAGTACTGCCAGGTGGACATTCTTCCTCACAGTGCTGTCTTGGGGGACAAGGATGACTGCAGCTGTGTCCAGTATTGTGGGCAGACACCTACGTATTCATGGTAAGTTATGCCATTCTGGAGGGCGAGCTGCAGACACCTGCTGCTGGGTCTGTGTATCTGGTTCAGCAACTTGGTAGATTGCAGGCGGGGGATCCCATACTTGAACACCCATTGATAAGACAGTCTGGGTTATCTTACTGTGGCAATGCCTCACAGCTGTACAGGTTCGCAGAGGTTGCCCAGGGGCAGGGGCTATGGGTCAGGACATTAACCCTATTGTGGTGGATGGGCAGGTGTGTAGCTGCCCATTTATATGTTTGCAGCCAGGGATAGTGTGGTCACACAGCTTGGTGTCAGACCCTGCACATTCCATGCTGGCCATGCACCCACCCCCCTGTCTGTTATCCTAACCTCTTCCAGACATTATGCATACATTCTCTGATACTTTCCCTAAGTGTATCACCCCGTCACAGATGTGTATTAGTGTTGGTCCACAGTTCCTACAATGGGACATGGTGGACATGTTACTGTGGTTTGCCCACATGGCCTTGCATATGGCTTAAGAGGAGTGTGTTATGTTGTTATTTTGGTGTCCATGACTTCACATGCATTGGCAGTACATGTGAGACACAAGCCTTTGGCAGAGGCTTGTGAGGCATTAGGTGTTGCTGTAGGCCACATGTGGCAGGCCGTTGTATTCTGTCAGGCCTAGAGTCGCAGACCACCAGACAGTATATTCCACTGGGGTGAGAGGGTAGGTGTGATAGGTATTCATGCAAGTTCCTTCTATCAGTCTTAATCAGGTGATGTGGATGCTGGCAGGATGCCATGTACAGCTAGGGACACACCTGCATAGGACACCTGCACTGCATGCTACATTCTTCCACTATTGCCATGTACAGGAGGGGTCATACTGTACCCATTCTCCACAGCAGAGATATGGCCAGAGAGGTACCTTTAGGTGGTGTTTGCATGAGCTGGGTGCATGTGTGCTATGGACATTGCTTGCATCTGACACACATATATGCATGGGGCATTCCTGGTATGCGGGCATGTGCAGGTACACCAGCTGTTTCCCAATACATCAGTCCTACCTCCTTTGTGATCTGCAGGTGCTCAGCCAGACATCACCAGTATCCCCTACTACAGGACCAATTGCTGTGATGCATACCTGTATGTACAATTCCAAGGGTGTCCCCATTTCACAGTGATACAATGTATACTGTATGTCTGGGGTACTTTTCCCTGTGTACTGCTTGTATATCTAGCCCAACAGCCATGCCATGACAGTCTTTCAGATGGTGACACATATTACTGCCATACATTTACATTGGCTTACTACTATCAGGTGTTATACTGGTGGGGATTGTCCTTAGCGCTGCAGTTGTGAGGGCTTGTCCCTGTCATCAGCAATACTAGTCTATGGCCACCAGGTCTCACCTCGACATGCATACATACTGACCACTCTCACGCAATATGGGACACAAACCATCCTACCACACACAGACCTGCATATTGTGCACATGCTACAACCTATCCTGCTACCTTGGGTACCTCTGGGCATGTCTGCTCCACTCGTATTATACCTACTCATGCATGTTACTACATTTCTACACAGGATTGGGGGGGCAAACCTGACTGTTATTACATTTCTACGCTGGAGCGGGAGTAGGGGCACACCTGACTGTTTCTACATGTATCCATGGGAGTGGGGGGGCACACCTGACTGTCATTACATTGCTATGTAGGATGGGGGGGCACAAGTGACACTTGTACACATTTGCTATGACTGTACTGGCATGTCATCTACTCCATATCATTCTGTATTGCTAACTATCATGCTGTCTATAGGCACACCAGTGTACTACAGATCATGGCTTTGGTTGCCCTACATATTATTGTCTGACGTCCTACCCTTCAGAACTGGCACCCCACTGCCTGCCCAGCTGTGGTCTGTCTGTGTAGGCCTGGGGATGGGGTTAACCACAGCCATCATTCTGGGGCCATGGCACAGGTCCTGTTTGGGTTTGTGTCCACCTGTCCTGCTGGCTGCAACTGTTGTTGGGTATGTAAACCATCCTGACTGGCAAGTGCGGGTCATATGGACACACATTTCGCACAGCACATTTCCTGCACTTGCTTCTGTCTCTTTGTATAGTACTGGCTACTATGATGACTCCAGTATGTGTTATACATGTCAGGGTGCCACTATGGGCATATACTGTCTGCTGCCGGAACATTCGGCCACCCAATTCCCTTGCATGCTCACATCCATACCATAGCTACAGGTGACAACACATTCTACTACATTTGGCAGCTGGTAGGTTGATTGACATACTTTGTGCGTGCGCCAGACTTGCAGATGGTACTGGAGGGCTGCCTATGTTGGACGCACATAGTACACTCCCTATACATGGTTGAGCACAGGTGGTATCATGTTTGGCATCTCTTTTACTGTATGTGTGAGTCGGAGAGAGATGTCATTCCTTGGGACCCTACTGTGTCAGTGCATGTGCTATGCGTTGCCTCTTTGCCAAGGCCAGGGCATACTGGGCATGCCTCCTTCTGCCTACTGGGGCAGTCTCAGGTTCTTCTCCTCTGGGTCACTCTGTGCCTGTGCAGGCCTTGGCATTGTTGGGGGGCTGTGTGGCTCTGACCCTTGCTGTTCCTGCTGCAGCTGTTTCCACAGGATCATATCATATAGCATCACACATACCATAACAATTTGGGTACATGTAGCTGGTGCATACTGCAAGGCTCCAACGGATGTGTCCAGACACCGGAACTATGACCTGAGCACCCCGAACACATGCTCTATTATATGTCTGGCCTGTGTGTGTGCCTCATTATGGCATTGTTGTTCAGGTATGTGTGCATTTCTGATGGGTGTCATCAGCCACGGCTCCAGTGTATACCCAGCATCCCCCACTAGGTGACAGTAGGGGATGTCCCCATTGGCAAATCTCTGGTACAGCTGCGTCAGATGCCATATGTGGGAATCGTCATAGCTTCCAGGGCAGCCAGCACACACATTCATTATTATGCCCTGGGCATCACATACAACCTGGCAGTTGATAGAGGCGATGCCCCTGCAGTTGATGTAGACACTACCCTGCTCACCGGGTGGTGCTTTGATGTGTATGTGCATGTAGTCTATAGCACCCACTACCCCAGGGTATTCTGCCATTTGGTGGAAGAGATGAATATTGCCGGTAAACACCTCACGGGTGTTGAGGAAATATACCTGCTCACTGGCATGTGCTGACATGGCATCCAGAAACTGGTGGAATACTCTGGATGCTGAATCCTGTGAGATGCCTATGCTATCTCCAGTTGTGCTTTGGGAGGTACCTGTGGCTAGTATACCTACGCCTACACATACCTTGGTATCCACAGGGATGGGTTCCCCTCATTTGGTTTGGTGTATCAGGTGTGGCCAGCACAGCTCAACTCCTTGCTGTAGGAGGTCTCTGTCCACCCTATAACGCTCCACTATCTCCAGCTCATGTAGCCCCTGATAGGTTACCCTGGGTCTGTACACTCTTCTCCGTCTCCTCACTGTGGGTTGTTCAGCAGCATGCACATCCTCACCACCCTCAGCCTCTTGCACATGTTTTTCTATGTTGCCTGCTGCAGCCCTTGTAGGTTTGTTTGTTAAAATTTCCCCGCTTGTATACACCGGTGGTGTAGAGTGTGGGAAACACCAGTGGGGAAAGTGTTTGCTTAGTTTATAGTAGTGTTCTGGGTTGGGCTGGGCTGCTGCCTGTGTAATTGGCTGCTTCTGATACAGTTCACCTACCAGATATGCTAGTTCTCCTTGATTACCTTCCTACTGCTGATTTCCCTTCCCATTGTCCTTCTGTTTGGACCTGGGGCCACGCTGCACAAACAGAGTACTCAGATGTGCACACTGCTGCTGTCTCCTGGTTTTACTTCATTTTCTTCCTGTACATCCCGATGTGCGGCGTGCACACCCGCTTACAGTTTGTAAAGAGTGCTGTGCAGGTTTAGAAACACACTCTAGCTTGGCTGTGCTAAGCTGGGAACCTACCCAAGCCACAGGGCTCCAATCGACTTACAGTATGCCTGACACACCCACCCATGATGTCACCTACCTCCTAGTCTTGCACTCAGCTATTCATACTCTTACCCTGTTGGGACCTGCCTCACATGCTGGGGCAAACTGGGATTCACTATCCTTCCCCTCATTTGCATAGGATTACATGCTAATGCATAGTTACATGTGTCACACTGTGCCTCCCCTCTTAGGAACCACTATTCATTAGCCAGGTTGTCTTTTGCCTGCCATTGACTTGCTTGGCAGAATACTGATTTTAGTTAGATTGCTTTTTTTGGGTTTACTTTCTTATTTCCCCACCGATCGCATTTGCGCGCGACTGCCCTATGTTTCACCAACCATGATTGGTGGACATGTAATAAAAGTTGTATTTTGTACATTTTGCATTGTTTGCAATACCAATGGCCTTATACTTGGTCATTGGCATGCTTCCTCAATGATCTGCAGCCTTTATTTGGAGCTGTTATTTCCCCATTTTGTATTTTGCTGTACCGCACTCGGTTACTAACCGAGTGCATTTCTGCATATTATGCTAGTCCTGCACGCCCTGATTTCTACTTCCTGGATGGCAGATTTACCTCATTTGCATGGTTTTCATCTGCAAATGGGGTAATGTGCATACTGGGGCTGGGAACGTGCAGCACTAGTGCTAGAGCGCTTGTGCACGTCAAATGGCCATGTACGTGGATCGCTCGGCCGCCATATTGGCAAAATTACCACTTACACTAATCATGCACACCGTGCAAGCTTTTGAAAATCTGGGGGATTGTCTTCTGACAATAAAAAAATAATAATTTCTACAAGTAAGTTAGAACTGTTATGATCAATTGTGATTATTAATCATTTAGGTTCTGTTAATATATGGTCAGCCAAAACTTTATGTGATGATGTATGTATTTAAGCTAACTTGACAATTGCATGAATGCTTGTTCCTTACATTCACCACTATGGCTAAAGTCACACGCACACACACACACACACACACACACACACACACACACACACACACACACACACACACACACACACACACACACACACGCACACACGCACACATGCGTGCACACACACACACACACACACACACACACACACACACACACACACACTAACATACACTCTGCCTTTTTTTAGGAAAGCTTTCTTTTAGAAACCAGAGACAACTAAATAGACCAGAGAAAGACAGATCTTGTATACACTTATTTGCTCATCAAATATTCCAGATGGTATATGTCATAAGCCAGATCTGAAGACAAGAACTACAATGTTGCTTCAATTGTACTGTTAAATAAATAAAACTCATGAAATCAGTCATCAGTTATTATATATAAAAATACTGGCAAGAGTTTACAGATGTGAACAATATTAAGAAACAGTCACTTACATTTTACAGATCACTTGAGCAAAACCGGCTGATGTCAAAATTAATGCAATTAAGCATATCCAGAAATTCTTAACTGTCAAGGAACAAGAACCAGATAGCATTTGTTCACGCTACAAGTCAAGCTTTGAAACACCAACACATGGAAAGGTCTCTGAACTTACTTCAATTTTTATTAACTATTTATTTTCCACAGAAAATGTTACTTATTTTAATAAATTCAACCAAGTAAAACTGTAGTTCATGGATAAAGTGAAAGAAATTGGAAGAAAGCATTTGAAAACACTGATCTTTTTCTCGGGGAAGAATGTAGAAAAGAAAGTCAATCTGAAGCATGACATACCCTAAATAATCCCTTCCAGCTATTTCTCTTGCTTCTATACTCAGCATACAGTAATGGATTTCAAGGTTGTACAGAAAATCGTAATGGTAAAACACATTAAATGAAAACATTTTATAGCATTCAATCTATTTCACAGGTGTCTAGTTTAATTTCATAATGCACTAAATATTTATTAGGTTCCATCGTCGAAAGTCAATCATTGCCAAAAAAACAGAGTTGTTATTTTATGCATAATAAAGTGGGTGGAGCTTTACATACAGCATTGTAAATGATTAACCCTTTTAGATTACAGTAGCTTTATTAACATTTAATCTTGTCAGTTCCCTGTCATAGTGTACAAAGAAATGAATACATTAATGTAATACTTTAAATGTAATGATTATAAATAAACTATAAAATAGTATTGTTATTGTTTACAAGCACATCAGTAAAAGAAACATATGCATTAGCTCCACCTATCAACAGAAGAAAATACCAATGATATGTTATGCTTCCAAACTTGTTGTAAATATTCAAAATGGTTGAAAAGATGTATTTCACATGTAATTTGTTAATATTTTAGGGATGAGATTTATGAATCTCGTATACATTTACATATTCCAAACAAGACACTTGCAGTAAGTTCAACAACTAGGAAGGCGACTCCCGATGGCCTGCTAATTTTCTGCAGATGATTAAGCCTATGACTTATTTTGTTACTTTCTATAATGCCAAGCTTGATTCCCTAAGTCAACATTTACTTACTGCACACTTCAAGAATGTCACCTAACCAGACAAAATTCCTGGGTTGTCCGTAAAAATACATTTGTGTCACCAATGTGGTTATGTGGTTATCAAACAAATAATGACTCTGAAAAAAAAAATCAACATGGTCACCTGTTATGGCATCTGAATTTTACATCTTTTGGTCATTGAAAGGTCCAGGTAGTGACAAGGTGTGATTTCCTAAAATTCTGCACTAGTTGGAATGTGCATCTTTTCATCAGCTTTTCATGTATAAAACAGCTATAGGGCTGGACTTTGTGTGCCTTCATTCATAGTACAGCAATAAACAGAGTTAGACAGTTCACAGCCCTAGTATTGCACTGATTACACCTCCCTTTGTCAGCATGTATAGATAGGAAGTGACCAGATATCCAAACCTAATCACTGCTTCATAACTATTCAGTGAAAATGATGAAACAACTCTCCTAAAACCTTGAAAACTGTAAAGGAAGTCACCAGTCTATGGATAAGTTAAAAGATGTAATTTAATACTTTAAGCTTCCCACAAGCTTTTCGTCAGCATATTATTTATGTTGACGAAAATCTCGTGGGTAGCTTAAAATAATAAATTACATATTTTAACTTATCCATCGACTGGTGACTTCCTTTACAGTTTTCAAGGTTTTAGGAGAGTTGTTTCATCATTTTCACAACTATCAGCACTTCGAATCTTCCAGTCCCATAACAAATCCTGAGAATGACAGGTGCCAAAAATCATCACACACAGCTTGGTACTAATTTGAGCTCACTTATACCCGAATCCCTAATGATAGTTGCCGGAATCCCCTCCTTCTTCAAGTCCTAGCATTTACCTTGTTGGCAATCAAAGGTCCACCAAATCCTCTTATTGTCCTAGGAGTGCTCAAAGAACTTCCAAGTCCCTAACTATAAGGATAGTGACACCTGGAAACTGTCAAATATACCTCAATGGCAATGGTAATAATTGTTCTTTAATCACCCTGTTGGCATAACACTGGTCATTGTTAATCATTTCCACCTGCCTGACATGCAATGATCTTAGATTTAGATGCAATTGTCTTGTCAGCAGTTAAAGGTGACCAACACAATTTAGCTATCACAGTGATGATTTGTATCTCTTTACTAGTATATTGGTCATTCAGATGTTATTCTCTTCATAGCCAATATGGCAGTGACCAGCCATTGTAAACATCCAAATGTCATGCCGTTATTAAGCTAAACCATTGTTTCATCTGACAGTACAATGATTAGTAATCTGACAACAAACCCACCTGGAATGCCTTTATAACAACTATATGATACACCATGTCCTAAAACATGACAGGCCATTCCAATGAAAACATTTAGCCTTTCCCAGGGATCTATCATTAATGTTGGGCTCATGTAGCCATGTCATATGCATCTTCGGGTGATGCATGCCTTGTCTCTGAGGTCCATCTTTTCCTGATCATAACAAGTAAAGCTGATGTACCCATGACTAACGTATAACCATATTAAAAAAGTGAAAAATAATTTATTTTTGGAAGACCAGAATGACATACTGAATCTGCCCTGTAATGTTGCCACTGAAGATGGCTATGTAGAGAGTACCATTTACTTGAATTCTACCCATGCTATTCACTGGTTAATAATGCAGTTTGGTATGAATGTTTATCACTGTAATTGCTACACTAATGCTAATATTCTGAAAACACTGACAGAAGTCATACTGCTACCTAACACATAGCCCTGTGTTATGACTTTCTGTATAAAATAAGACAGGTAGGCTTTTAATGAAAACACATAAACTGTCACAGTTAGTCCAGACTAATAGTATGAGCTAATGCCAGGTCTAAAATATACACAACAGAAAAACTGTTGCTCACATTAAACCACCTTTCTTAAAAAAAAGAAATCTGAAATATAGCTATGACATTTCTGCAAAACATAACTAAATCAAAGAAAACTAAGTGCATTATAAATGCATTTAATACTATAGAGCATTTAATGTTATGATGAGCAGCTGCAAATGTAATTACAGAAGAACAGAAAATAAGCTTATTATTAACTACAGCTCATTTTATCTGGTTAAAGAATACTGCATACAATGTGCCCTCTCCTAGCAGTGGAACATTGGCCTTGTTAAGTATTTCAGTTAAGGAAATAGAATTTGCACATTTGTATAGTTTCAGTAGCTCATTTCAGGTATCCTGCAGGAAATATTAAAAAAGGGCAAACAATTGGGGAAAAGGAATGGCACACTAATTGCATTCTAGCTGGCCCAAGATCATTAAGTAACCTGTGTGCTGAAGGAACTGATACAGAAAGGTGTGAGTGAGTGGCCACTACCACTCTCCAGTCTCAGGGGTGGTATACAGACTGCTATGACTGACCACCACCACTCAGCAATCTCAGCAGTGGTATATAGACTGTTCTGACTGGCCACCACCACTCACCAGTCTCAGGGATGATATACAGACCGCCAACTTCTACAGTAGCCCTTATCAGCAGAAAAGGAAACATGCAGCAACACAAATGGATGATGGTGCGCAACTGGGGGCATCAGGCAGTGCCTGTCAATGTGGGTAAGGTCTGTGCATGTGAACAATCATGTATATATTGTGTACCCAGTTTTATAGTCATTAACTGTGGTGGTGGTGCTGCGGTAGCGTTGTCACCTCACAATAAGACGTTGTCCTGTTCAATCCTTAGCTAGAGTGTCTTCTGTGTGTAGACATGCGTGAATGGGCGTATCTTCATTGAAGGTTGTGTGTCAGGGCCGTCAACTCAGCACGTAAAAATCTACTGCCAATTATTAGCGGACCGGACTTCCACTGTGGCAACCCCTAACTGGGAAAAGCCGAAATACACAACAACAACAACATCAGATCAGCAGAATATTACATAATACATAGTATTATACAAATATGTATACATGTAACCCTCTAAAAACTCATCCTCTTGATAACGCTGTTAATTACATTAATACTGCTTTCACTAACCTACTAAATAGCTTTGTTCCCCCTAGAACTAAAAGGATTAAAAACAAAACTGCTCCCTGGCTCACTAAAGATACTATAACCCCTTATGCATCTCTGAGACAAATCATGGAAATACTACATTAAATACAAAACATCTAATACCCTTACTGAATGCAAACAACTCTGTAATAAAGTAAAAAAGCAAATAGTTACATGTCATAAATCCTACTACTCCAAATGTCAAAACAATCACAAATCTAATCCCAAATGTTTTGGAGCGGCATCTCTGCCCTTCTTACTGCTGGCAGAAATGACAATCCTTGCCCAGATCCTAACTCTCCTGATCATGTTATTGCTGCCCATTTAACTCCTTCTTAGACTCTATAGCTAAGCTCACCACATCTTTCCCTAACAATGTATTAGCTTCCACTATGTCTTCTACTCACAACTCCCCTCCCTTTTCCCTCAAACCCATTCCTGTCAATACCATAAAAAACTACTACAAAAACTAAAACCATGTTCTAATGCCCCAGATAACCTGCCATCTAACTTTCTTAAGATAGTTGCCGATGGCATAGCATTTCCTATCTGCATCCTAATCAGTAGTTCTATTCGAGGATCTTATGTACCCCTCCTTTGGAAAAAAGCCTTTGTCATTCTCCTACATAAAGGGGAACAACAATACTGACATCTCCAATTTCCATCCAGTTGCCCTTCTCTGCCCTATCTCTAAGATTCTTGAAAAATGCATTCACTTGCAACTCCTACCTTATCTCATAGACAATCATTTGTTGACCCCTACTCAACATGGATTTAGACCTGAGCACAGCACTACCACTGCCTTTCTGTCCTTTATTGACATCAACAACCATGCTTGCGACTCAGGTTTCATTGTATCTACCCTTTTCCTAGACTTATCTAAAGCATTTGATATAATTCCCCCATCATTTACTTCTTTCTCAACTCTCTCTTCTCAACCTATCTCCCTCTTCCATAAATTGGTTTTCCAGTTACCTCTCAAACAGTCAACAGGCCGTCAAGTGGAAAATTGCATCTCTTCTTACCTTCATACTCCAACTGATGTACCCCAAGGTTCTATCCTGGGTGTTCTACTATGTAATATTTTTATCAATAACTTCTAGCAATGTATACCAAATGTCAAACTTGTCCAATATGCAGATAATTCTACTATCAACTGCAATGCCAAATCTATCACTAAACTCATGCAAGTAACTCAAAATGCCTTAACCAGCACTGACACTTGATTGTTGAAAATCACCTAGCTCTCAATCCATTTAAATCTAAAATTATGTTATTTATCCCATTAAAAAACAGTAAAATTGACAAAAACTCCTTCTTGAGAGTCAGCCAAAACAAGACACCCATCAAAATAGTTGCTCATACTAAGCTACTTGCTGTCATTATTGATGAACACTTAAAGTTCGACATTCACCTTCAAACTAACATCAATAAAGCCCACCAGAAGCTTGGAATGTTATATCGGTGCAATCGGTTCCTTACCCTTCAACTAAGTGTGCCCTTGCTGTTACTTATCTCCATCCCTCTCTCGTGTATGGAGCCCATCTCTTTACTAACCTTCAGTCCTCTCTAAAGGTAAAAATTGCATCTTGCTAGAATAAAATCTCTTAAGTTTGCTACTGACTCCAAGTCCACCTCTCACCATTGCAGTTCCCTACACTCCTTAAATTGGCTTGAACTTCCTAACTATCTCTTTTATATTCAACTTCTACTGTTCATAAACTCATCCTTAAGCCCTCAAACTGTCCCTCCCTCTCTTCTATCCTCACTCTTCACCTTCCTAGAAAATCTCTCAGATTCAAAAATCAAAATGAACTTCATGTGTACAAACTAACATGTAGTCCAGGGTAACTTTTATTGTCATTCTCCCTAGCACACAAATGGGACACACTTCCACCACACATCCGTACTACCCAGAAACACTCTAGTTTTAGGGCTTTGCTTCATTACAACCTTTCATGTAAGTGGAAATACTGCTGTTCTCACCCTTCTTAACTTTTATCTATTTTACTCCTACTTTCTATTAAGCTTTCTTTCACAAATTATACCTAACACTTGCTATGTTTTTCTTAACAACGTCTTATAATTTACCTTACATTATAGGCATTTGTATGCCTTGGCCTGCAGAATGCTATTTATTCCATGTGCTCTAGAATGCTTTGTTATGGCATATACCACAAAATGCTTTGTTACTATTATTACTTTGTCAGTCTGTTTCTGTTACTTTAAATCATTTAATATTTTTTTCTTAGTTTTTTTTTTTTCTTTTCATTATTGTAATTTTGTAAGTAGAGCCTTTCTCGCCGGGTCTTCATTGAAAATGTGCTCTTTTTGGCCCAATGGACTTTCCCAGTCAATAAAATGCAAATATATATATATATATATATATATATATATATATAGGTCTACCTGAAAACGCCGACAATGAGATAACCAACACGAAAACACCAAAAAAAAAAGTTCAAAAACATGAAACTTCACATGCCTGACAAACCAAAATCCCCACAAACAACAAAACAAAATACCTTTCCCAATAAACACACACACAACACAAGCACACAAAAAACCTTACAAACCTACACTAAACCTTACAAACACAACTATTTATGCACTTACCTTAACCCAAACCCTAATCCTAAGGTCCGTCACTATCACACACTTACCTTACCCGCACCCTAACCCTAACTCACTTAATCTGCCCCTAACCCTCAAGTCCATCACTATCGCACACTTACCTTACCTGCACCCTAATCCTAACTCACTTAATCCACCCCTAAACCTAAACCCCGTCACTATCGCACACTTACCTTACCCACACCCTGACCATAATGTCTGTCCCTATTGCACAGTTACCTTAACATGTCGATGCTCTCAGCATCGGGATTCTCAACTGTCGGTCTTCTCCATTGTCGATCTTACAGTGTCAGTGTTCTCGTTGTCGGCGTTTTCAGGTAGACCCATAAATATATATATATATATATATATATATATATATATATATATATATTTATATATATCAATTATATAGATCTCTCTCCCTCTTTGTAGCAATATATATATATATATATATATATATATATATATATATATATATATGTATTTAGCTATTCTCTAACTATATGTATGTGTATGTAAATATATATATATATATATATATATATATATATATATATATATATGGGTCTACCTGACATGGTCGACAAGCCATTTGATCGACTTTTATTTGGTCGACAATTCATTTGGTCGTCAAGCAGTTTTATGTGGGGGACTTTGCCCCCCACACCCCCCCTAACTATATATATCAACTCCAGGGTTGCACAACATTGGGGAGTGGGGCAAATCTGCCTGTCGACCAAATGAATTGTCGACCAAATAAAAGTCGATCAAATGGCTTGTCGACCATGTCAGGTAGACCCATAGATATATATATATATATATATATATATATATATATATATACACACACACACACACACACACACACACACACACACACACACACACACACACACACACACACACATGGTATCTGTTACTTTTACTGAACAATGGTTTTGTTGCTGTTTAGCCAACAGAAGTTTGTTGCCCCACTGCAAAAAATTATGTTGTTTATGTTTTGCTTAATGTTTGATTTTCTGGGTTTTCCATGTTCCTGTCTCTGTCTTGCATTGTTCAATTATCTGAGTTTTAGCATTTGATCATATCACAGAGACACAGCATAAAGGCAGACCAGTCCAGGCAACAACAAAAATCCAAGGCAACCAGAAAATAGATCGAAGGAGTAGTGTAAATAATGGTTTATTGTAGCAACCACAGCAAACTCGACAAAAGTGCTCAGTGCTCAATTCAAACACAGAGTACTGGGCACTTTTATAAAGTTTGCTGTGGTTGCTACAATAAACCATTATTTACACTACTACATCAGTCTGTTTCCTGGTTGCCTTGGATTTTTGTTGTTCATATCTTAGAGACCCATATATATGTATACACACACACACACACACACACACACACACACACACACACACACACACACACACATATCTCTCTCTGTCTCTCTCTCTCTATGTATATAGATATATACATATATATATATATATATATATATATATATATATATATATAGATAGATAGAAAGATAGTGTGTGTGTGTGTGTGTATGTGTGTGTATGTGTCTGTGTGTGTCTGTGTGTGTGTGTGTGTGTGTGTGTGTGTCTGTGTGTATTTTAAGTAAAATTATAGATAGATACATAGATAGATACATAGACAGAGGCTCCCCTACCCTGGGGGCAGCAGTCAGGGTCAATCTCACACCTGCGCAAACTTTGCACTGCCAACTGCAGAGCAGGTTTATAATCACTAACTCCCTATGATTTCACCCACCTCAGTCTGAGCCCAGTGAGTTCTAGTGCAATTTTACTCTTACTAACAGTTTCTTATTTACATATTTTCATGCATCTACTAACATATAAAACTGTTTACATTTTTAGGTACTTTTCCATTAACCCCCTACCAGTTCATTGTGCTGCACAGACTTGAAATAGCTACTTCATGCGAGGGTGAAGTAATAGCGGCATTTCATTGGTGGCGTAGTTGAAGGCGGGCATATCTACCTTGCCCATTGGTCAGCAGTCTCTGTGGGGCTACTTTTGTACGTGTACTTCACCCAGTCAATGCTTCCTGTTGTCTGCGAACTAGTAAGATGACACCTTAGGTCACAGCCAAAATGCTTACATTCATCAAGATTCAATTTCTATTCAATTATTCAACACTGTATGAATCCTTGGAAATGTAACAGCGTGAGATATGGCTTCACTTCACAGCAGCACGAAGTATTCAGTTGAGCAAATTATTTTTTTTTAGTCTTCTGTCAGACAGATTATAACACATATAAGATAACTTACTTGAAAATAATGTTTATGTAGTGACAAGAGAACGGGGGCAACGTTTGAAGATGGTTAATGTGTTTACTAGGTAGCATTTGGAGAGAGTTACCATTTATCAATATGATAACAGCCAACAAGAGCATAATCGTGAGGCTGACAGTGCGGAAATGTTTGGTGACACCCCTGACTCTGAGTATGCTTATTCTCTCTCAAGTAGAAATACTTGATGAAACAGCCTCACTCCTCAGAAATCAGAGTACAGAATTTGTCAGAAGCTATTATAAGACATCTTCATAAAAATGCGGACACTGTCCACAGCCCCACCTTTTCAAATGTCCAAACTGGGACGTCTTTATGCACAAATATGCAATCTTCACTTTATGCCAAAATAAAAGCCTATTATTTTAGATTTTGAATTATGTTATTTAACATAATACTCGGGTAGCTATCAAAGGAAACACAAAATATTTTTGCCCTAAAAATCTTCATGCTTCTCAGGAATAAGGCGAGATGCGTGGTAGGGGTTTAACGAAAAAGTACCCATTTTTAAATTCAAGAACATCTGTATTATCTAACATTTTTCCCCTTTAGCAACACAAGAAGCTTTTCTTGAGACATTGACCAAGGATGTATCCTGTGCAGTAAATGTATTTTTATAATTAAATGAAAGAATTCCCTTTCTTGACCAACCCTGTACATGTTTGATATCAGAGTAAAACCATTTTGCCATTGTTTTTCCGGAGTATTTATTAATGCCTTTTTAACTGGTCTTTGAGCTCCCGTATCTACATGGTGCTCCACTGGTTAGATGCACCCTTTTTAACAGTGAATGTTTCCAAATTTCCAAGATACTATTCAGATTTCCTGAATCTGGGAACTGAATAGAGTCAGATGATTGGCAAATGAGGCCTCAAGCAAGGTAATAGAACAGCCCCTGCCCCCACTGCGGCCATTCCAGAGTGACATTTCTTTGTTCTCTCCCACAGATTACCATAAACAATGTTCAGAACTGTCACTGTACACACTATTTTCTTCTTTACTTTTGAAATGATTACAGAGATGTGGATGTAATTTAAAACGTTTCATTTATTGATCTTTTGTTGACCAAGTTAAGTCCACTAGGCTAGCAGTCTCTTTTCAGAGGAGTCTTAAGGTATTATTTATACTATTAGGGGAATTTGGTTGCAAATTGAGGATCTTACCCTGCTCTTTTTGGTAGGTGCTGTGAAATCTTTTTATATCTTCCTGAACTACCACTGACTCTGGCAGATGGTGCATCACTTTGACATCTCATCTGAAGGATGACTCACTCAGGATTCCTGGACCCCCATTATGCTACACGACACTGTCAAAAACCCATCTTTCTGGTATGGGGTTAGAACCTATGACAAGTTGAACCATTAACATTGCTTTCAAATTTTATAGCACAAACACTTATGGCCATTTGGTAAACAAACAAAACAGTTGCATGTTGAAAACAAATGTAGTAGTAAAATTTTCTTCCCTTGAAGCTCACATCTATTAAAAATGCATTGAAATTCACATTCACTGAAATTGCATTGAAACTCACATACATCGAACATGCACCTGGCTAGTGGTGGATTAAGAACACCTCGATCAACTAGATGTTTTCAAACCATGGGCCCCTTACATACATTTTAAAGATCATGCTAAAATGCGTGTGTTCTTTGATTCATCTTCCCGATTATTTTAAATGTATTTCTTGCTTAATATAGCAACATTTTTTGAGTGCATTTTAAATTTATAGTTGTAAATCTTTTTTTCCAATAAGTGGTGAAATATAATGTATGAACCAATAGTGACAAAAGTACCCATTTCAGAACATTTCAGCCAACTCTGACTCTAATCTTCAGTGACTTAACAAAGGGTCTAGTTGGCAGGTGATGCACAGGATTAAGGTTCTTGTTATTTTTAACCCACGGTACAGAGTTTCAGATTGAACAAGACACTTAATAAAGTGAATTAACTTTTCTAATTAGAGTATTACACACACACACACACACACACACACACACCTGTAAAGAAACATACATGCCTTGTGATGTTCTGTTTGATAGTTCTATTCAGAAACAATGCTAATGCTGCAAATATGCTTCCAGTAACTGGGAACTGCAAAGGTTCACGGTTCTGTTTTGAGTCTGTCTTACCCCTCCTGGTTGAAATTGTATGCCATACTTTATGCTCTGTATATTTGCTTTCATTGGCAGGCTGGACCCAAGCAGAAAATTTGCAAAGCAAGTATACATAATGCTAAAAGCAGGGAACAATTTCTGAAAGCAGACACTATGAACTAACTTTTTTTCCTACTTAAAGCTGGTAGCATTAGTTACATTTTTTTCATATTTTTCTTACATTAAATTAATATTGTGGCCAGGCAACTCAGCCATCACAGGGCCCTTGATAGCTGCCTAACTTGCTTAGTGCTGGATCCAGCCCTGGCTGTATGAGCACTACCTAATTGCTAGAATGAGCTTCATTGAGAATGCCAGTTACCAGCACACTTTTTAATTCCTGTTGTAACCCAAAGGAAATAGTAGGTATCACTGACAAAATATGTAGTCCCTCTAGTTTAAGCTAATTTAACACTTTAGTATATTCTAATTTCACAGAACAAAGCTTCCCTGATAAAAGCAATGTCCACAGCCACAAACATCTGCTGAAACTCTTCCAACCTGTAAAACAACACTGTAGCTGCGAATGGCCTTCAACCAAGAGAACATATTGTCATCAGCTTGAGTACTTGCCTTTCTAAAGGGAATAATTATGCTTTTGTGTACATGTAGTGTGCTCCATGGCTCTGGTACAAATCATTTTTGTGCATTGATAGTTTCTGCAGTACATCAATATTCTTTGTGGGTTTAACAATTGTTCATATTTTTCAGTCATCCACAAAACTGGTAAAACAAAGGCTGCCTAAGTTTGTCTTGGCTTCTGGGAAATAAATACCAAACATAAAAGGAAGTAGTACAGCATTTTTTGGTATGGCCCTGGTAGCTGGCCTCTTGCTAGTGGTGAATTCTCATACGTCGAAACTTCATGTCCTGTCGGTGATCCATGTGGTTTCCCACCTGATGAAATATGTGTTTATGGCCGGTTCTGACAATTTATCTACAATACCTGAGTGTAGATTTGTATCAAATGCCTTGGTCATGTCTAGTTATGTGGGATGCACAGTCTTTTCCTCATCCATGCCCTTGATGACCTTCTTGAAGACGTCAAACAGATTTAACAGACACAATGTATCCTTAAGGAATCAAAAATGGGTTTGGTACACAGTCAGGAGATTACTTATGTCCTTTTTGATAAGGTCCATGATGATTCCTTTGATTGCCTTACAGATGAGGCAAGTCAAGCTTATGGGTCTATAATTCACTGGGTCAGGTGATGGTCCCATCTTGTTCAGATGGATGACTGTCGCTGTATACCTTTCTGCCAGAACATAGTCTGGATGCTGTGGTTAAGTAGGGATCCAACTGTGTCTGCTAGATCAGGATGCAAGTTATTGAAAAGGCAACCTGTGATATTGTCAGGGCTCATTGATGCCATGTTTATAGCCTTAGAAAGTGTGCAAGTGAGCTACTCTCTTGAAAAAATAAGCTGAGTAATGTTTGCATGTATACTTTGGGTGATGTCCAGTGTGGACAGGGGGGTGAAGTTCGATCCAAATCTGTCAGCTAGCAGATTGTCTATTTCCTATGGTTGAGCATGTGTGGTGCCATCCACAAACTGCTCTGTGCTTAGTTGTGTATTCCCCATATTATTTTGTACTTATTTAAACAATTATTTGTGGCAACACCTCCAAATACAACCTTGGTATGCATCACATGCCACACAGTGGAAGTCTTCACACAGTCATACAACTCTAACTATGACACATAATTACATTAATTGCACATCATATGCATACATGTTTTTCACTGTAAAGCTGTATGTGAGTGCCCTGATGCCATATATGGACACAATACAAATGAGGTGAATGTAGTTCATGCAGAACAGTTACTGACACAAATGCTGTCAGTCACACAATGCTGTTGTGGACCACCTCAATAATCCTTGTGAATAGCAACACAATTGTGGATATAATGAATTCACAAAGGTTGCATTTGAATCTGAATTACTTATATGTTTGTGCATATAACAGCATTACAAAATGTAGATGTAACAAAATGTTTATGCCCATGTAATCAGTATGATGTAATATTGCTGTATGTTACATAGCATTTCATGATGGTAAGTGTACACATGTACATCTGTGCCATACTACAAGTGTCACTGTGATGGTTGAATGACAACTATCTACAGTGTTGGTATACTCTATTACAAAAACATATGCCTTAGTAAGGAAACAACATACATTGCATCATCCCATTTCAACAGTTCTCAGGAGGCATATTACTACAGCTGTTACATATGGAACATGTAATCAAATGGCAGCAGCAGACATCAATACATCATCTCAAATCACAGATTAAAATACACTGTTGTAGGACTGCTGTACATCCACACCTCTACACAGCACATGTAGATGACAGCAACATTGACATGTGGATTGTTCATAGTGTTATAGGACAATAGTAGGCTAAGGGCCAACATCACACAAAATTCTAGCCATTTTATGGCATTTAAACAAAAATTGCAATATCTAAAGGATGGGACATGGTAAGGGTATGTGTGCATGTGTGCATTTGCTTGATTGTATTAAATACTGCCTGTGTCAATAGGTAACATGCAAAACACCATGAGAGAATTAGCAAGCACATATTCAATGGTCTGGACATGAGTTGCAGAGGTTGATGGAAGGACTCTGCTTCATGACGTGTGCATGCTTCTTTGAGATTTTGACTTCCTCCAGTTTTCTTCAGAAAGGATGTTATGTGATCAGAGGGCAAAAGGAGATGTTGGATTCATGAGGCTATGTTAAAGGTTCTCCTGAGTTGGATTCAAATGAAAAGAGATTTAAAAGATCATACAGTGACTGTAATATACCACCAAACACACACACTGCAGTTGATTGAGTTCAGATTTGAACAGTGAACGTGTATAGGTACAGAAGCTGTATTCCATACAATGTAAGGCTAGTGCCAGCACGTACGCCTGACTTTAACAGTGTCATGGTGCACTTTATGGATAATTACAGTAGCACTGTATGTTGAGAAGATGATGTTTGGAAGAGAGTCTAACATAGATGGGGAGTCACATCTCAAGTGTAAAATTGACTGCAAAATATTATTTGGATAAACATATACCTAACTCTAAAGTTACATAAGCCGGGGAGTACAGCTCATAATATCAGCACTACAGCACGAGTCTGGCTTAAAGAGTAACAGACAACACTTTATAGAGGATGATATCATCACTGTGTTTGAGAAGAATCAGTTAAACATGTATGCTTGTGACCTGTCAAGGTCCTGATTTAGACATTCATGTTGCTGTTGCCCAGCATTCCCTGTGGCCATAAACTTACACCAGTTGCCACAGGGAAGACTGGGCAACAGGTGCATTTTTTACACTCATTACTATCCAGAGTGCTCATTGCCACTGAGGACTTGTTTGTCAGAAATGCTCATTAGTTAAACAGACACATTAAAGAGTTGAGTGGTTAACCATGTGTGGTTTTGTGTGTGTGTGTGTGTGTGTGTGTGTGTGTGTGTGTGTGTGTGTGTGTGTGTGTGTGTGTGTGTGTGTGTGTGTGTGTGTGTGTGTGTGTATGTGACATGAAAGTTCAGAAAATGATTTTTCAATTGTAGAACCATAATTGTACCGATAATCACAGTTAGACACATAATATATATTATATAATGTGTATGGTCAATCCTACATAGTTATTTTAATATATAATTATTTTACATTGTTAATTGTTATATAAGTTACAGTGGGTGAGCATTAATAAAACTTAAAGTTTTCTGGATTAGAAACTTAGCTCACCTGTATTGTAGCCATTAACTGACATCTGTTGTCACTAGTAGAGGTAGGCAGCAGATGTATTTTTTACACTTTTTACTGTATATGGGTGCTGACCACCACAACTCACTGCTTAACATTTTGCACAATAGAAGACCACACATATTACCCTGTATCCTTTACAAATTTGACAATGTGTCCTTATTGTCTATAGGTGTTGTGGAACTGCAAGTGTTGTGTATGCATTCTAACCACAATGCAATGCTGCTTAACATGTTTATGTGATGGAAAGCAAAAGATACAACAATGTATCTTTTGAAATTGACATCGTCTCCTTACTATTTCCAGCATTATGCCATGTTTGCGCATAGGTGAGCAATGTGCAAATGAGAGAGGAAAAGCCCACCATTCATTATTATTGTAAAAAATGCTTATTCATTTTTATCATTAAAAGAAAAATGTGGGACTTGAACCATGATCTACATATCCTATGTGCTTCATTGTGTTTACCAGGTGTGCTATATGGATCTACTTCAGTAGATCGAACTTTTACAAGTTCGAACCACATATGTCCGAGACCATATGTAAAAGTTCGAACACTGAAACAAAACCACATAAAACAGCAAAAACACAAAACTAAATGTCTATAGCAGGGAAGCTATGCCCCCCTGCACCCTCCACACCCCTTATTTAAATATACCAACTCCAAGATTGCACTACATTGCAGAAATGGGAAATCTTCCCTTTCCACTCTGTATGGAGATCTCCATTCAGTCCGATCGAACTTTTACAAGTTTGAACATAAGGTCTCGGCCATATGTGGTTTGAACTTGTAAATGTTCTCTCGACTGAAGGGGACCCGTGCTATACACACAGTTGAGTTACAGTTTTAATATATGCTGTCCTTATCATTGAAGCAACTTCTATTAATTTTAAAATATTTATCCATTTCAACATATTTGCCCCAAGCTGTCTGCCATGCAAATATTAATATTTTTAAAAAATTATAAAATACATTTTAACACACATTATAGACTTTTACACAAATCTGGATTTGAACTATTGTAGTAATGAACCTACAACGCACACTAGGAGAGTTTTATCTCTCTCATTGCCACAGAAACAACTTTGCAGCAGAAAACAAATTGTGCCCACAAGTAGTTCCCATTTCCTCCACAGTATTAACAAGACATATGCACTTGTACACTCTCATTTGTTTGCACATATGTGGCTTAGATATTAAGTGCAATGACTAATCACACAAACATTTATGAATATGTTTGCAACAATGCAGCTCTGTCTTCTCTTCGTACTGTGTTTATTCTTCTCTTATTTGTGCTGTATTCTCAGACAGGTACTCTATAATGGATTTTTGTATCATTGTCCTTTAACTGTATTATAAAAATACATGACAGTGAAAAACATTTTTCAGCAAAGGCAGTTGGCTATTAGTTAACAAAACTGATAAATGTGTGCTGTTTGGTTTCAGTTAAAAGCTTGCTAAAGTTATTTCTACATTTTGTAAGTGTATCCTGGGTGATGCACTCAGCGTAGGTAAGGTAGTCTAAATTGTTTTGTTTTTCCTCTCCCTTCCGCTAACCATTCACAATTGTAACATCAGCGATTAAGAGTGAGGTATTGCCTATACTGTGTTTACATCTGATACACAAAATCAAAGGTTTGGAATTCAGCAATTCTAATGTGTTCACACCTCATTTCCATCTTCACCATGCTCAGAGTCCTGAATCTACACTATAAAAAGGTAGTTGTGTAGCTAGGGAACTTGAAGGTGAGGAGATTTCTAAATTTTGAGAACACAGATGATTGATATTCTTTTTGATTTATCTGCAGAGAAAGCTTCTAATTTTTTTTAAATACATTCTAGATTTTTTAACATGTTACAAAGCAAATTTTATATATGCAGTAGAAAATGGAACTTTTGTCTGTATGCACTTCTTACAGTTCACTGCTGATACAGGCATTTTTGGCAGGCATTTACATGTATTGGACAGACAACTTTCATTACAAATGTTATTGTAAAATTGTCATTTTACAACCTTCTATGTTATTGCAGCAGAATGTATTCAAAGGATCATAAGATCATAGGAGGTTACCATGCTAACAGCCTGAGGGCCCTTACTAGCTAAGTTTAAGCCATGTTCCCATGGGTGTCTGGTTCAGACAGTAAAATCAGCACCTATTGCCCCTGTCCAAGAAGGACACAGGTGGAATCCCAGGGGTGAAATTCTGGTTACCCATCCAATCATGCAAATTATGCTTAAATAAGGCCAATGAGGGGTTTTGTTTAACATGAATAGGAAGCTTGTTCCAATGGTGGGACAACCTTTGTGAGACTGTCTCTCTAGCAAGTGACCCATGTACCATTTTACATGTGAATGTGCAGCATTTCCATTAAATCTGGGTCAGGGATTGCTCTATGTGCAAGGCACAGGTCAACTCTGAGCATTCTGTGTGACACAGAGTAAAGTGACAATGATTTCAGTCTGTCTGCATAAGACCGATCTTGAAGACCCTGAATTTTATTTGTAAGGAACCTTTGTGATCTCTCCAATTGTTGCAGGTGTTTGGAAAGGAACATACCATAGCGAGCATTGTACTCTATTATTGGCCTTTTTTTTCTGGAGGCAATGCCCTTACTTATGAGATGAGCAATATAAAATGCCCTTTTTAGCAATGTGGAGACATGGTGATTGAAGTTAAGGTTGCTGTCAATCTGTATAACCAAATCTCTCACCACTGACTCTGTGCTTAGGGTATTACTACTGATGTGGTAGTTTGCAGGATCATCACCCTTGCTGTTGGGGATGATAATACATTTTTTTTGCATTAAGTTTAAGACCACAACTTTGTCACCAGTCATTAGTCTGCATAAGACCTTCTTGTAGGATGTTGGCATCACTAGGGGTTTCAATGATTGCTCCCAGTTTGCAGTCATCAGCAAACCTTGTCAGCAACAGTCCTTTAGTTTTAGTCTGTACTTCAGAGAAGTAAATTTAAAACAGTAGGCATCCCAGAACTGATCCCTGTGAAACACTACTGACTATGGGCCTGCTGTAGGAGGTGGAGTCCCCTATTTTGATTATATGACTTCTATCAGTGAGCCAGTTTGCAATCCACCTGACAATATATGGGTTGCTGCCTAGCTGGGTGAATTTTTCAATGTTGCCTGAGTGTGAAGGATTGTGTCAAAAGCCTTGGCTAAGTCTAGGTAGGCCTTATGCACAGATTTGCCCTCAACTAGGGCTTTGTTGACTGTCTCAAAGAGGTCCACCAAGTTTAGCAGGCATGATCTCCACTTAACAAAGCCAAACTGAGTGGGGCTGAGTGTTTCTAGAGTTCCTTTATCTTTGTTAATAAGGTCCATGATGATTTGTTCCATGGCCTTGCAGATAAGCTGGTCAGGCTAATGGGTCTATAGTTCTCAGGGTCTGTAGATGCATTATCTTTGTACAAAGGGATGATGGTAGTTGTTTTCCATTCCACTGGGATGAAAGGCATGCCCAATGGTGATGCTAATTCCTGCTTTAACACATGTAGAACGCAGCCTAGGATGTTCTCTGGTCCCATAGAAGCTGTGTTTTTGGCCTTGGAGAAGGCGTTTAAGACCTCAGAGATACTAGGTGGGTGACAGATGTTAGGGATGCTTTGGGGACAGGGGAGTAAATTTTTCACTGAACCTGTCAGCCAGCAGGTTTGCTATATCCACCAAATTCTGTATATCTATTAGCATTAGCTATGAGTTCAGTGAAAGTCTGGGCCTTACTTTTGAGTTTACTGATGTAACCACCTAGTGGTTATCCTTAGTCCAGGAAGCTAATTTGGGTTTGTAGTTAGCTTTGGAGGACTTCACTAGGGGTCTTATTTGCTTATTTAAGTTGAGGAGGAAGTGTTTTCAGTTTTAATACCATTCCTTCTTACTCTTAGACAGCAATTTCTTTCTCCTATTGTATAACCTGTTAATGATAGTTGTTCACCTGGCAGATTTGTTTTTCCTGGAAGATTGCGCTTTGGTTCTATCAGGCACAGCAGAGTCAATACAATTATACAGGTGTTTGTATGTAGTACTGGTGTATAACTCAGCATAGGAATCTGTTCCATCAGTGGGGGAAGGGGTTACAAAGCTATTTATGCCTTCATGTAAGAGATTGTAATTGGACTAGGAGAGTTTTTTTAATCTAGTTGTTGCTAATGCGGAGTCTTGTGTTATAGTTACTTCTAGTGAGACAAATTTGTGGTTAGATCTCGTAGGGCCACAGACAGGGAGTGGTGCAGCGGTCCCCCATGTTGTTGATCACCAGCTCCAGGATATTTGAGCCTCTTGTGGGTATGTGAACCAGCTGGTCCAGGGCACTAGAGTTAACAAAGTCCAGGAACCTTTGGGGAAGTGAGTTAGAACATGTATAATTTACCCAGTAAATGAACGGGTAATTAAATTCACTCCAAACCAGGGTGTTTGGTTGTATCTTGATTGACTCAAGTAGATTCAAGTAGGCTGAGTGGATGTGTTGATTCATGGAGGGGGTCCTATAGCTGGCTATGAACAGAAGAGAGGTTTTGCCTACAGTCAATTGCATGTGAAGTAATTCAAGGGAATCGTACTGTTTAACCAATCTCCAGGTGTATTTATTTTTAATGAATATTGATACATCACCTCCTTTAGTTCTTACACCTTTAGTTTGTGGTCAAAATGTGTGGAAGGAAATGTAATCTGGTATAGCAGGGGTGTTCTCTGCACCCTTAAACCAGGCCTCAGTGACTACACAAATAGTCAGCATCTTCCAGGGTGAGGATTGCTTCCAGTGAGTGCAGTTTCTGGTTTATACTCCTAGCATTCAGCAATATAACCTTGAGGTAGTTTTTAGAGGGTATTTTTATGTCATGAATGTTGTTCTTGTGACATTGTCTAAAAAGGCACTATGGGAATGCCAAGAGCCTTAGCCAGTAACCAATATCACAGGGGTGACAGACAAAGACCTTCTCTGAAAAAGCATCAAGGTCTGTTGACCATGTCATCCTAGGTATACAGATATTGCATTTCCTTTGAATGACACCAGAAACTAGGTCAATTATTAAAGTTAATCATTTTTATTTGTATTGAGGTATCGTTCTAGGCAAAGGTAAAATGCTGCTTAATGCTAGGGACATACATGCCTGACACATAATCAGAGACCTCAGTCAAGTCTCTCTTCATATAGTTCAGTGGTTTACATCTCAAGTCATTCTCACCAACATGGACTATGGCAGAGTGATAGTGCTGGTTGTTGAGAGACTTCAGTGTGTGTATGGTGGCAGATCCTGTCACCTGACAGACAACTCACCATGACCTTTTCCTTTTCCAACCTGGTGGGAGGGGCATCTGTGTGTTTCACAATTGAGTCACATATAACTAAGTTGTTTGTTTTTATGTTACGCCTTAGTGGGTTGACTGGTTAGCCACTGGTGTGTGATATGCTATGTGTACTATGTTCTGCAGAGGATGTATTATGTGAAGCGTGCTTGTGTTTGTGTTTAGAAGGTCTCTGATGTTTAGGTAACCTTCTGGTAAGAATGTCCACATATGTAGGTTAATGTGTTGTTGGTCTGGTAGGTGCAGGAAGTAAGGTGTGATGTTGACATGACAACCTGCTTAGTATCAGATGAACTGACTGGTGAGCAGGAGAGCCTGGATTCTAGGTTCTTGATAGAGATGCATCTTTCACATAATGAATTTTTGTGGACTAGAATAAGTGGGTTGTTAGTGTACATGAGGCAATTGCTACATTGCCTCAGGATGCCCATGTCAAACAGGCTTGCTGGAGAAACTGTGAGAAAGTGTGCATCCATAACGCTAGGTAAGTTGATATGGTAAGAAAACAGGGAGAGGACAGGATAGACCAGGTAAAGTAGAAGACTGAAGAAGTGGACAAAAAATACAAAGGGCTAGTGGATAGGATCTGTGTTGGTACCTCAGGAGCCTCACTGAATGTTTCACCTATCATTGAGGGACAATTGTGAGAGCAAACAGATGGAGCATCAGAAGAGTATTAAGGGAAATTTTGCAGACAAAAGTGTTTGCATCTATAAACGCCAATGGTACCCACCACTGCATGGCAGTGAACAATGTGCAAACAAGCGCAAACACTGTGCTTATGTAGCAAAAGAGACCAAACTGATTTAAACAAATTAACTAATAAAAAAGTTCAAAACTGAACCCTGTTCCAGCAACCTTTAATCAGATGAGTTCTAGCTGTACACTCCTGCCACAAGGATGCAGAGGAATCCTCTCCAACAAAAGATGGCCTAGTTTGTGCTCAAGTTATACAAAGAGAACTTCATTCAGCACATCTGAATCTAGTCTGCTACAGCAAGCAAAGTGTAACAATTGAAAAAAAGTTCATATAAGCAGTGATATGGTAAAAATGTAGTTCAAAACTGCAATATACAGTGAAAATTGCTACTTAAGTTTTGCAGAGATCAGCAAATGCCTTGGATTGATCAGATACATACAGCAGAGCAGTAGCCAGATGCCAAACTCTGTGAAGCTTTTCAAAATCAAGTGCAAACCCTTAAAAATGCAGTGCTTATGTAGCAAATGAGCCTCAGACACACAGTCAAACACAAGTTTGAATTCAGTCTTGAACCTGTCAAGTACTGTTTTAAATGATCAAGAACTATTAGTTTTACATAAAGGGCTTACATTTATACCCTCACAGACTGCGTATATCCCCACTACTGTGTCTGAATTTAAATATTTTGTTAGAGCTTTGAATTTAAAGACTATGTTTAGTAATGTTGACTCTACATATTCCATACCTAAATGACAATGTACCTTCATGCATGAATGCAATGATGACTACTTTAAGATCACTAGGCACAAACAAAGTAATATAGCTAGCTACATTTCTAACAGCCTAATAAAGTTACACAATGAAAGCTAGATAGATAAAGAAGTGTTAGATTATTTATTGGTTAGAAACCCTAGGATACCGATAATTTATGGAGTTCCAAAAATTCATAAATCCATCACAAACCCTCCTTGTATCAGGCAGAGGCTGGGTAACTGAACCAGCCTCTAGATACCTGGAGTCAAAACTTAGAATTAACTTTGAAAACACAGGCACTATTTTGCGAGATATGACTGACTTTTTACAAAGTTTCTATGACTGGGCTGTGGATATGAATCTTACTCAATGCTACTTTGTCACACTACATGTAGATTCCTTATTCAATGTTATTCCTTTAGATATAGGGATACGATCGGTTAAACAGTTCTTACTAGAACTAACAGAATAAGAGCAATCATTTATTACCACTTTTTGTAATATTTTATCTTTGGTACTTGAATGTCTTCTTGTTCCAATGACAACTTTATAAACAGGTACAGGGTGTTGCCATGGCCATCCCCATAGCAAATACATTTGCTAATATTTTTAAGTATATTGGGAACAGGAGCACATTTTATCAGCTGGAAATCCTCTTCTTGAAAATTTTGTATTTTATAAATGATTTGTGGATGATTTGTTTATTATTTGGGAAGGAGATGAAATCACCTTTGATCTGTTTTTAACTACTTATCGAATACATGTGAATTTTTGAAATTTATGAAAAGCATCTCCTATTCGAGTACTGATTTTTTTAGACATCACTGCTACTAAAAATGATGAAGGCTTCTTAGACACCTATTTATATAAGAAACCTGTTAAATGTAATAATATATTACACAGAAACAGTATGCACCCACATTTGACTTTTAAGAACATAGCCAGCAATCAATTCTTAAGAGTAGCAAGATCGAATACACACGATAATAATATGTTGGAACAAATGAAAATGGCAGTCACTGATTTAGTAGACAGGGGCTATGACAGACTAGAAGTTCAGCAGATATGTGTTGAAGTGAAAAAGAAAAGAGATACAGTTGCTGCCTCCATATTTTCATGCCAAGAAAATAGAAATATAGATAAACATATAGGACATGGCACTAATTTTGGAAAGAAACAAAAACTCAGATGTGCTTTGACCTACAACAAAAACACTTTAGCCATTGCATATCTGGAAATTGCCTGGAATCATTAAAGGACTTCAGTTCACACTGTGCTTCTGGAAAATTGTTTGGAATTATTAAAGGATTTTAGCTCACTCTGCCCTGTTTTCCAGTGATTTCTTTTTTCATTATGTATCAAATGAGAACAAACTGATTTAAACAAAGTAGCCAATAAAAAAGCTCAAAACCAAGCCCTGTTACAACAACCTTCAATCAAATGAATTCTAACTACACACTCCTGCCACTAGGGTGCAGGGAAACCCTCTCCAACAAAAGATGGCCTGATTTATTGCTCAAGTTATACAAAAAGAACTAGATTCAGCAAGTCTAATCTCATCTATGCTACAGCAAAGTAAAACAATTTTTAAAAAAGTTAAAAATAAGCAAGCACAATAAGCCTTCAACCAACAACTCCCAGCTTAGAAGGGCAGGAGCTACCCTTACCTTCCACAACAGTGTAGGCCACATACCTTCTTACTATAAAATAACTGGCCTGAAGCCCAAGTGGTTAAACCAGAACTAAGATGCTTTTAGAATAGAAGACAAACTAAGCCTTCAACCAGCAATTCCCAATGTAGAAGGATGTAAACTACCTCTCCTGCCACAAGAGTGTAGACTACAAACCTTCTTAATGTAAAACAACTGGCCTGAAGCCCAAGTGCTTAAACCAAAACTATGAGGCTTAGAATAACAGTTACAGGCTACTAAGAAGCAATAATAAATGCAGCAGAATAAATGCAACTGTACACATTTAAAAACAAGCAGCAGAAGCAAATAAAGTAGGAAGAAGCACAAATACAGTAAAAGCAGGTTTAAGTGGGAAGTGAAGAAATAGAAGATAATTCAAGGTTTCAATGACACAGAGTGTTATCCTTCTAAAATGGGCCGGAGACACCACCAGGGAAGTGGTGGGTGCAATGAAAAGTGACTGGCAGTCATAAAAGATTGACCTTTCGGTTGTAAACACATTATAAGAATTGTGTTGAAAGCATATATCCATCCATCCATCCTGAACCCCTTTTCCCATTTTGCACATGGGGTCAGGATGTCACTTCAGCAGTGACAATCATCTCAAGCCAAGGTTTACACTGCTGGGCAGTTAGCCCTACTGCAGTAGTTCATCCATATGACTCACTTACACACATACTCTCACCTATGGCCAGTTTGGAGTGTCCAATCCACCTATGCATGTCTTTGGAATGTGAGAGAAAACCTGAGCACCCAGAGGAAACCCACATGACTGCAGGGAGGACATACAGACTCCGTATAGAAGGCACTTCAGCTGATAATCAAACTGAGGAACCTCTTGCTGTGAGGTTACACCACTAACTGCTGTACCACCACGGCCACCCCAAATTGAATTATGTGATATTTTTTGATTTGTCCAAACTTCATTTGCTTGTTGTTTTGGGGTTGGGGGAGCCAGCTACCATTTGTGTGTTGCCACAACAAAAGTGTGTTTCAAGAAGGTTTCACGTGAAAATGTCTTATCATCCTTTTATTTAAATGAGAAACAATACATTACTAAAATGGTACTTCTTGATTTGGACCAAACATTGGCTTATGTGTGAGTGTGATGTGATAGAACCACATAACCTTCAATTTTAGTAACTGAAAGCTGTGTCTCCATTGCTTAATGTTGAAAAATATGTGTAGATAAGCAGGAATTTACTTGGGTAATATTTATGTATTGTAGCCTTCTATGTTTTATGCCACACAGGATTATGGAACCCAAGCAGACAAATCCATATAAACCACTTTTCAGTGACTCTGAAAAATGATGTAATAGAATGATGTGTTCAGGTGCCATGGTGCCTTTCTGCATGAGATGTGGGGATATAGCTGCTAATATGCAGATATGGAACCAGTTAGTGAACGACATCAATGCGGTAAGGGGTCATACCAGGACTTATGATCAGGTGTGTCATAGGGCCACTAATATGATTTCCTCAGCCAGCAGGAGAGCAGCTACAGTTGCCCATGAACAGCTGGCAATGGGGAAGGGATATTGTAAGGAGCAGCCCCTGACACTAAATGAAGAACTCCTGGTCACTGCTAGAGCTTTGGAGACCTTAGTGGAAACTCCAGACCAACATGTGATTGACGTTGGTGCTGATGAGTCTGGGAGGACAAGTATGTGCCAGGAGGTGCTTCCAGGTAAGCTTACATATGGCAAGTTTTAAGATTTGCTTGTATAGTAAAATATAGGAAAATTTAAGTAATACTTCCTGAGTTTTTTTATGAATATATTGATAAATTAATGGACTTAACAGCACACTTGTTCATTACACATGGGCTGTAGATGGACGTGTCAGTTAAGTTTCAGTTAGAACTATTCTTAATGGACATATAGGCAAAATTGTGTATTCACTGTCCCCCTGTGTTATTGCATTTGTGATGTTTAATTTGCATCCTTACCTTGCTTCTTCTCTTCCAGGACCATCCTCACTACCAAGAGTGGAGTCATCTGCACATGGTAAGCCAAAAATATTTCTTTGATTATTGATGACCATTTCTCAGATATATGCATTTCTCTGTATGTGTGGGATGGGTGTAATGAGTGTATACATTGCTGTACCATCTGCAATAGTGTGACTTTTGTTAGTTTGTTATCATATAAACTGTTTTACATATTTAGTGTAGTAATTTTGTTCCAGTGTTTGTAGCTTATTACAGGAGATCCAGACAGTGGAAATGTTGGACTCTTACCACCTGATGTCAGAGTATCAGTAGACTCTGATGATGGTGGCCAAACAGAGGCACAGTTGGTCCTGGGCATACTCGTGAGGAAAGCTCATCCAATCAGACATCAGTCATGTTCAAGCAGCAGCACATCTGACCTCGTGGCATGATCATGCCAGTGCAACTCTTCGCAGAGCCAGTTCTCATGGTCAGGGGCTTTGACAATGCAAGGCTCACACCTGTCCAACATGCCAGGATGTAGAGCTAGCACAGAACTTGTCAGTGTTCTTGCAGACATTCACACATACGTTTCACTTTGAGTGCCCATAAAGACACACAAGCATAACATTGACATGAGTCAGTCCGAAGGCTTACAGCTCATTCTGTCTCAGTGGGCATGTTATAAGTTATGTAAATTTCTGCCTGCCTGACTTTCTTACTCATACACACTCACTACCTTTTGGGTCAGCCTAGGCCTCCTGTCCCCACTCCCCATACACACACAAGCATGCAACGCCCTGTGCAATTGATGACTGTTCATATTGTTGTTTTATCTTTTGGATTCAGGGATACATAAGTCTTTTGTCTGATACCACAGTGCATAGCTGACTGAGTGCTTAGTATATATGTGTGTTTGTGATGCTCTTTTGAAAATGATACTGCTTTCTTACAGGTATTTGTATTCTGTGTATCTTTGATGCATAAGGCTTTTTAGTTGATAGAGAACACATCTATTGACATAAGTCAGTCCTGTCACATATTGATGTTATTGCTGTAAAGCTCACCCACTTTCTACTTAGGTACATTAGCAGGTAACAGTATGCAAGGATCCGCCAGTCATTTGTGTTCTTAGCCATTACTTTTCCTGTTCCAGGATCAGCGCTTACCATGATAGTCTGGCAGTTACAAGTATTTTAATTCAGGGCTGGCTCTGTGTGATGCTAGCAGTACACAGCCATTACATGGGTAAGTAAAGGTTGTGAGCATTGCCTGGAATCAATGTTAATGTATGCATGTACACAGGATGAAAGTTGTACCCAGTGGTCAGCATGTGTGCTATCTGTTGCCTCTTGGCCAGGATGAGGGCATACTGTGTCACCTACATCTACCAACACTCAAAGTGGCTGGTCATTCCCATCTGACTGCCACCTGTGTGTGGCTGTGATGACCTTGCCAGTGATGGTGGGATATGTGCCCCTATCGCTTGCCATTCCTGTTGAAGCAGTTTACTTAGAATAATATTGTGAAATATAGTACAGACAATGAAAAATTCAGCACAAATATGAGGATTGTACTGCAGGGCTACCCTGATGTATATATGCACCAAAACCATGACTTCAGCAGCCCAAACAGACACTCCGTGATATTTCTTTTTTGTGGATGTGCCTCATTATAGCATTTTTCAGTGGGTGGGTGTGCATTTCTGATGGGGGGTCATCAGTCATGGTTCGAGTGCATACCCTGCATTACCCAGTAAATGACCTTGTGTGATATGTTTGTCTTTCGGCTTTTCCCAGTTAGGGGTCGCCACAGTGGAACTCCAGTCCGCTAATGATTGGCAGTAGATTTTCACGAACGCCGAGGTGCCAGCTCGACATTCAAGCTTCAACTAAGGCACGCCCATTTACGCATGTCTTTCGAGCGCCCACCTAAATGCAGGGAGGACATGCAGACTCCACACAGAAGGCACTCCCTGCACTCCAGCCGAGAATCGAACAGGAGAACAAATGACCTTGTGTGATATACCCCCTAGAAATCCTCTGACAGAGCTGAGAGTTGTGCTAGATATGTGAGTTGTGGTAACTGCCAGGGTTCCCAGCATACAAATTCAAGATGATTCCCTTAGCATTATGCACAATCTGGCAGTTAATGGAGTGGAAGCCCTTTCTGTTTATGTACATCCTTCCCTGTTTGCCAGGTGTTGCTTTGAGCCACTGATAAAAAGGGGTTTCATGCCCAGTCTGATTTTCCCAGTAAACAAATATAATACATAAACAAGTAAACAAAATGAGTATCATTGATGTGCTTTGTTATGTTAACATAATAGAGTTTATGTTTTTCCCTCTTATCTAACAACCTCCCATACATAATTAATATCTTATAACTTTTATTTGACACAGAATTGCCCCACATTCATGCTTCTTGAAGGTTATTTTACTGAATGGAAATAAGCACTATTACCTTGTATCCATGTGTTCTAACTTTCTGTTCATACCAAACATTGTTTGCTGATGTTTTGCTTTACATATTTGCTCCTTTGCAAGCCACAAGATCTCTGTAAGTTTTTTCCTGAAATGTAGTGTATAGTCCACAAAATACTCTTTATGGAATCACTTTCACCCTCCCACTCATCACAAATTATGTTAAGAGGACTCCTCACCCCATGACCACAAAGTAAGTCAAATGGGAAAATCAATGGGCTAATGAATGCAAAAAGGAGATTGGGAAGGTACTTGTCATACTCCAACTTAAACTGGTCTGTGAATGTCCTCAGCATAGTCCTAAGATAAGATTTAAACCTCTTCACCAAAGCATTTGTTTGTAGGCAGTAGAGTATAGGTTTAACTACTTTATCCTACAGTGTTTCCACAAACAAGCTAGCAGGTCTGGGATAAAGTTACCCCTTTTGCCTGTCAGTATTTCCTTGTGAAAACTTACTCAGCTCAAAATTTCTAATAGGGAATTTTCTATCTCAAGAGAGGGCAAAGCCACTGACTGCAAGTACCTTGGAGCATAGTCAACCGCTGCCAAGATATGCATCTTACAATTGGTGATTGGAATGGTAAGAGATTCCACATGTATAACAATCTACTAAAATGTTTCCTGTATAACACAAAACAGTGTCATATCAGTCTAGCTTTTTGTCCTGTCTTGCCAGCCTTTTGGCACTGTTCACATATCATGTCCTTTATAATTCTAATCACCGAGTATGGCTTTGAGGAGAGTTAGAAGTAGCCATTGTTTGTTGTTGACGATGCTTATTCCATAGGTTGGGGTATTATAAGAGAAAGAGAGAGATATCAATCCAGCTAATATGTTTTCTTTATGTTTCAGTATATATTCATGTCCATAGAGTTGGTATTTGGAGTACTATTATTAACTGATTAATTAAGTAATTGATTAATTATTTTTATTCTATTCTATTCTATTCTATTCTATTCTATTCTATTTTATTATGTAGACTGGGTGAGTGGGCTGCTCTGAGGACTTTTTTATTTCACAACCTGGGTACAAATACAGTTAGAGAGATACAGCAGAAATTACAGTAATTCTGAAACAGAAAATCTTAAGTATAGAGAGCAGTTATTATGCAATAAGAACATTTATTGTTCTTCTATATCAAACAGTAAGTCAATCCACTTGCTTTTCCACCTTACTCAGTCTAATAAAGATTGTGCAGCGGCAGCATTTCTAGCATTTTAGCATTTTGTAATGGACAGTAACACATCTATTTGCATATTTACAGAAATGTATATGAAGGAGTAAGAGATTATGAAGGATATGTTTGCTTGCTGTATTGTAGGCCAGACAAAGTTTTCCATGTAGAAGTCTGTAAGATAGAGTAGACAGAGATGGGGCTTTTACCTGATCTGTGTAGCTTAGGGATGTCATACCTAAGATAGTCTGTGTAAGGAAATATCAAGGTGCTTTCAGCTAACTTGTTTTTTTACATAGGTATGTGCAAAGGGGCATTATATTTGATTATGGGCCTGATGAAGGAGGAGTACAGAAGGATACTGACTTTTCTGAGATGAAAAATGTGCCTTTTATAATTAGATGATGTAGGTAAAAATATTTCCTAATATTTGATAAATGATGGTTAAACATGAGATAATTTTCTATGTACATGTCCAGGTCTCTAATGACAGTATCTAGTCTGGGGGTACAACATATGCAACAAGTGCAGTGCTGATCCTGTTTCCCAAGGCGTAGAATACATCGTCTCTTTGCATCTGGCTTTAGTCTATGGTCCTGTCACCAAGAGTTAGTGAGGGATTGACCCTTTTGCAGGACATGGGTGTCATCAGGTTAACTGATGCTATCTCTAAATTGGAAATAAACAGCAAACCTTGGTCAACCTTAGGCTCTTGACATCAACTTTGACAACAGTGAATGAAATGCCAAAAAGTAGCAGCCAAATACAAACTATAGCCTCACAATAAACTCAAAAAATAATATTCAAATCACACCAATCAACCACACCAAACTACTAGGAGTAGATATTGATAATCACCTAAAATTTGATATCCATGTAGCACAAACCATCAAAAAGGTAAACCAAAAACTGGGTCTCCTCTATAGAAATAAAAAGTTCAGGATTAATCAGACCAAAGCCACTATTGCAATAAGCCACCTCCTCTCCATCCTTCTTTATGCTTCCCCTATCTTAACTAACCTTCACCAGACAACTTCACAAAATGGAATCATGCTACAACAAAATTGCCAAATTTGCAACAAACTCCTCTAATAGATCCCATCACTGTCTTTCCCTAATGCAACTCAAGTGGCTGGAACTTCCTCAGCTACTAAGATTTAATCAAGCCACAGTTGCACATAAACTCTACCACTTCCCTGAAAAAACACCTGCCCTCCAACAGCTAATCCAGCCCTACACCACCACTAGAGTCCTGAGATCTAGCAACCAAAATCTCATTTAAGTAATAAGACATAAAAATGAAGCTGGTAAATCTCTCTTTGCCTGCACAACAGCACAAACCTGGACCTCACTCCCAAACAATATAACTAGCACTACTTCTAGCACCCATTTCAAACACCTCTTAACATCCTATTATTCTAATAATTGGCTCTGCTCTTGCTACACACCAGGGTAGCAATAACTATGCTCAGGTGCAAGAATTCTGCTACACTATAACATTTCCCTTACTTAGCTCTTCTGATATCCTTGCATATTCATCCAGACATATCACCAATCTAACAGTAGAAAACAAACCAACACTGGTACTGTTCTGTACTATATTCCTTACCTGATAAATGCTCTAATCTGTATCTAAGAATAATATAATACCTAACAGAGCTCCTCTTACTCTCATCCTACCTGTACATATATTTTAGTTATGCCACTATGGGCATTTATTTACTTCTCAGTTATACTAAAGCATAAATGTATTGTGACTGTAAATTTATTAATGTTTTTGTGAATGTGAAGGGATAAAAAAAAATTATTAATGTTTTGTGAATGTGAAGTGAAAAAAAAATGTAGGGGAGGGGGTTAATCTCTCCTCGCCTATACTAATTGTACATTCTACTATAGTTATCACATGCCATGTAATGTTCCTCTGTCCTACTTTAAATTTCATCAATTGCTTTGTATTGTATTAATCTATTATTGTAACATGGAGCATTTCTCCCCGGGCCTCTGCTGAAAATGGACCTCTGTCCAGTCGGACCCTCCCGGTTAACAAAAATAAAATAAAACAAATAAATAAATAAAAATAGTAGTGAACAATGAGTGATGCCATTGCAGAGTATTTGAGAGGAAAGTACGCTACTCGCCTTGAGTGGTTGGCATCTGTCTGCAAGCCAGTTAGCTGCACAACATGTTATAAATGGACTCGTATTCAACAGATAAGGTTTCTATATAATACCAAAGTGAATAATAGCATCAGAGGCCATGAAAATATGTAGGCAGTGTGCACAAATGTGTTGTCATCCAATACATAAGATACCTTCTCAAAGAAATCCACCAGGTCAGGTAGGATGAATCTATCATTCACTAAGATAAACTTGTTCAAGTCTGAGGCTTGTGAACTACAGATGTCATTATTCATACGTTCCATGGCTATACATTCCATTACTTTTCAATTATACTGGTAAACAGAATCAGACTGTAGTTCTCAGTGTTAGTGGTGGCACAGCCTTTGTGGAAACATGCAACAGTAGAATTTCCCATGCTTTTGTAACATATCCTATAGAAAGGCTGAGAATAAAGATGTCTGTGTATTGGTCCATGGGGCAGTGCTATACACTTTACTGGAAACAGTCCTGTATGTTTCTGAACCCATAAAGGTATTATTTAAGGACCTGATCAAGTTATCAGCACCCCCATTAGGGGCAACAATATCCTAGACGTAGTCATTAACAACATGAGTGACCGGTGTTCCACACCTTTAGTCTACTCCTCGTTGGTCCGATCTGACCATAAGCTAATCACCCTTGATATCCACATCCCGCCCCCACCCACCATTAAGGAAACCATGGTAAAAAATTTCTCCAAAGCCAACTTCATGCTTCTTAAGACAGAAGTGGTGAACTTCATGACACCCATGCAAATGGACAATACAGTTACAACTGCTGAATCCTACACAAATGCACTCTGTCAGCCCTTACACGAGTGCATGAATCGTGCTATCCCAAACAGAAACAAGACGCTATCCTCCAAAAAAAGGAAGCCAATCTGGTGGTCCCCTGCCATAAACAAACTGTACAACAGAAGGAACTGTTGCAAAAGAGTAAAAATCCCATGAATGAAGGAGCTCCCTGGTCAGCCTCAGTAAGAAGCTGAGATCCCTTATAAGATCCTCCAAAGCTAGCTACTAAAACAAAATCACCACTTATTCCAAGGAAAACCATGAAGCATTCTATAGCTATGTCAAAAATCTTGATGGCAACACCCAGATCTACTCTGAGTTACAGCACAACGGCACGAAAATTACAGAACCAACTGATATTGCCAACATCCTGGCAGATAGGTTCAGTGCTAACTTTACCCCTCCTCACCCCTAAAGGGCCCATATCTGTTCAGGAAGAATACAAAGTCCCTGTAATCATAACTACGCAGGTAAAATCTGCACTCTCTAAAGACAAAAACACAGCATCCATAGGACCGGACAACATCCCAGGCTGCGTTTTACATGAACTTCAGAATTAACTGGCTCCCCACTTAAGCACCATGTTCAATAATAGCCTCGCATCAGGCTTTGTGCCCACTGAATGGCGCACAACAACAGTTATCCCACTCCACAAAGGGGGAGCCACCACTGATCTTGGGAACTATCGACCTATTAGCCTGACAAGCCTGGTCTGCAAGGCCATAGAACGTATCATCATGGAACTCATAAACAAAGACATTGGTAACCTCCAAACTCTGAATCCTACCCAGTTCGGGTTTGTGAAAGGCAGATCATGCCTCCTGAACCTGATTGACTTCTTTGAGGCAGTCACCAAAGCCGTAGATGAGGGTAAGGTGGTTCACACAGCCTATCTTGACCTTGCCAAGGCTTTTGACACCATCTCCCATTCCGAAATTATAGTGAAACTCACTAAACTAGGTATAAATCCCTACATCACAAGATGGGTTGCCAACTGGCACACTGACAGAACCCACACTGTAAAAGTTGCAGACTCCAAAAATAACCTCAAAGCAGTGACAAGTGGAGTACCACAGGGTTCCGTCCTGGGACTTCTCCTTTTTGGTATCTACTTCTCTGAAGTACAGGCTAACACAGAGGGCCTCTGGCTAATGTAGTTCGCAGGTGACTGCAAACTAGGAGCCATAGTCTAGTCCCCAAATGATGTGGACATCCTACAGAAGGGCCTTGCTGAGACAGATGCCTAGTGTCAGACCCATGGCCTCAAGCTCAATGCCAAAAAGTGCAGTGTCATCCCCTTTGGTAAAAACTCTGTACCCATGAACTACCACATAGGCAGCAATCTACTTAACACTGAATGTGTGATAAGAGACCATGGGACCCAGGTGGACAGTAGTCTCTCCCTTGATAGTCATATCACCACAGTAATCAGGAAGTCCTTCTACATGGCACACCTCATCATAAAAGTGCTCTCATCCAGGAAAATCGAGGTCATTGTTCTCCTCTACTCGACACTCATTAGACCCATTTTAGAGTACAACGCCCCTTTTGGAATGTACCTTCCAAGACATCTGCAGCAGCTGGAAAGGCCAAAGAACTACCTCACAAAGAGGATTACTGGCCTCAAACAAATGCCCTACACTGACCGCCTCAAAAAACTCCAGCTTTACTCCGTAGCATATCGTCTACTCCAAGGTGATCTCTGCCTAACATATAAAGCTATGTAAAACCCAGAGCTGATGGACATGCTAAACCTAATGAAATCCCAATCCCTCTGAGCTACACACTCTAGGGACCTAAACCTTGTCACCACAATAAACAGGGCATGCTGGAGGGATAGATTCCTGTCCCAGAGACTTCCCATATTCTGGAAAAGGCTACCCATCTGTGTCAAGCAAAGTTTTTCATTAGCACTCTTCAATAAAAATCTTGATGAGTGGATGGGAAATAAGAAATACACCCCTGTGATTACTTCTGTGTCTCTGCTCGACAGTGGTACAGGAAAATAACTTTCTTGGGTGGCGTAAGCCAGGGAACCTTGTTGGCTAGGCTTACATAGGCCCTTGGGCCGATGGCCTAGTACCTGCCTATGAACCTATTTGTAGTTTTAGAGAATGATTCTAAGACCTCCTCAGAGGTAATCATAGAGGGTAGTGCTGACTGCATGATATGATGTGGAAAAGGGGTCTGTATTAGATCAACAAACGTTTAGGTAAGCGAATGGCGATTAATCGACTCCATGTAAGTGAAAGCTTACAAAACCGAACTGTAAGGGAAAAAAATCGCTGTTCCAACAAAAAAAAAAAAGTAAGCACATTAAAACATGTGATTAAGTGAGGGGCTTTGCCCCCCACACCCACTGACATGGGGACAGTACCCCCCACACACCCCCTACTTAAATATACCAACTCCGAGACTGCACTACAGTGCCGAAAATGGTAAAGTACTGAAGCGGCCAAGCAAATTCTTTCCCTGGGAAAGAATTTGCTAACATGCCGCTTCGATATTTTGCAGTTTCGGTTTTGTCAGTTCGACCAAGATGCATTCGAAAGCATGCGTCTTCGGTCTGCTGATAGGAACCCTGGAAAAGTATGCATGAAAAAGGAGAGAAATTTAAATGACACTTGCTCAATAGATTCCTCATGATCTAAAAAGGAGGCACTGCTAGAAATAAGCCCAGTGCTGTACTACATACTGTTTGTACTTAAAAGAAGGGGTTTCTTTTGGTTTTCTCTGGATGCTGTAGCAATGTTTAGTTCATATTGTACCTTGTGACTTTCAATCCCTCTTTTTATTTACAGTTTTGAGGTCATATTTAGTGATTGGTGATTTTCTTCTTTATTTCTTTATTTTTTTAAAGCCAATAGCATTATTCTTATTACAGCTATAGTTATCTAATTTAGCATCCAGTGCTGGACTCTCATGTCCTGTGGATATCAGCTGATAGTAGGTTAATTGGTTCACTGGCTTCCTAAAGTCTAAAACATCCCCCAAATTCTTCAAATGAAGAGAATAAAAAAAAAAAAAAAAAAGAGGAAGCCAATTGATCTGTGGATAATACAGCAATGTTTAGCTCATATGGTGCCTTGTGAGTGTCTATCATTTTTCTTTTGTGCAAAAGTCACAACAAGACTTTGGCTGACTGTAGGAAGACGATTTGTGCATCAACTTCCACAGTAGCCTAATCAAACTCTTATTAGCTCTTCCAGTGACAAGAAAAAAAATGAACCACTTTTTTTGTCATTATGGTAGCTGAGATTGCTCCCTCTAACACTTTGTGCCCATAAAGGTCATTCCCTTCACCCTCCTCTTGCTACCCTACTGATTCTTATTGCAGAGTTAATTACCTCTGGAGAGCCACCATAGGGCTTGTGTTTAGATTTAGTATTTTATTTCTAGTGGATGAGGACAGATGCCTCTATGTAGAAATTTAATTGGGAGTAGAAATCAACAATATAACTGACAGGTGTATCCTTGATCTTCCCATGTGGAAAATATTTAAAGCTAATAGGTCATCTGCTCATTGTAGGACACTGGCATTCAGAAATCCCTGAACATAGTCAGATGTGAGCATATTTGGGACTTGGTTCCTAAGAGCAATATTACAACAAGCTGCTCTAATATAAGCAGGGAGTTGGTAATAATAAATGTATCACATACTGGGGTTATAGTAGTAAGAACCATCTCAAGTAGGATTGTGCCTGTTGTAGGTGGGGCTGTTATATGTTCTAGAGAGTTTTGTTGATGTTCACAGGGACCATTGCATGTGCTTATTGTTCTATAGTATGTCTGTCAATTTATGGATAGATAATAGACATCAGTCATATTGAGTATTTGGACTGGATAATGAAAAGGTAGCTGCCATGGAATGTGGAGATCATGAATGGACTTTTATACTTGGCAAAGGTCTGTGCTTTTAGATATCACAATATGCACGATTTCCAGATCATTGCCTTGCACGGTTAATTATAAGGTGATGGGTTGTGAAAAAAATAAAGATAGTCCCCCTCATTGTGCACAGCTACTAGCTGTGTAGGGTCTGAATGAATGGTAGATAGGAATTAAACCTAGGCAAAATGAGAATGTAGTCAATGTAACTGAGCCGCATTTCAGTATCTATTCCAAATGTCTATGTCTTCAAGAATCATTTAGGCTTCTAGTGCATGCGGCCCTTTGCTCAGGTTTTTAGAATTGAGCAGTATCACATTGATACTGGTTTCACTGAACTATATTAGGTTGGGAGCTGCAGGAGAATGAGTCTCGTAAAAAAGACACTGTGAGATTAGGGAATGCAAATATGTAGAGACCCTTGGTAGACAGTTGGAGGCTATCCATAGTGAAGCAGATATGACTGCCCACACCTCTCTCCATGGTGGCTCACATTGGAACCCTAAGAATGTACACACTTTCTCCGCAAATAGTTGAATTCAATTATTTTATTCTTGGATTGTAGCTTCATTCCTAGTGATAGCAGGATATCCATCATAATTATCTGCTTTTCCTGTTCTTATTCATAAGATGCCAGCTCAACCACACCTCATTTCTGATTTGCACTAATATCATAATTGGTGAAGGATAAAATTGGTGGCTGCCCATGTATAAGCTGTTAGGGGCCATGATGGCCAAATGCTGATGGTGTGGGAGTGCAGTAGCATTTGCATCACTGCACTGAAGCACCACAAAAAGACATCAGATGAGCTAGCTTCTAGCTATTACTTACAATTTGCACGAAATATACCAAATAAATCAGTACAAAATAAACAGCCAGTTAAGAAAATACATATTAGTAAGACAGTACTGGTTTAAATATTGGAAAATGTGTGTTTATGTTTTCTTACAGGTAAAACACCAGTCACCCAAATGAGTAAATAATACCACCAATTAGCCATGCAGCTGATCATAAACACAAACTGGTTCAAACACAAGGTTAAAAAATGTCAGTTCCATAAGAGTTTTAATAAAATCGACATAGTTTGTAGCCCGATTGGTAGGATTATTTTAAACATCCTATTTAATACAGTAACATGCATTAATGGAAGAGAAAAAGACAATAGGTTTCCAGTCTTCTTATTGTGCAGTATACTTAAATGTTTTCTTTTTAACAATTTTCATTCATTCCAGCATTATATAAGTTGCTCAGTTCCTGATTTCCCATAAACTTCAGTGCTCAAATTTAATACTTTTCTGCATATATGTTGTTATCACAAATTCTAACTATTTCAATGAAATGTTTTCCTTCTCTGTTCTATATATCCCACCATCAGTTATTTTATCTGCTTTACAATATTTAGTATTTCAATTACAGCTGCTTTAAAATTTGTTTTCAGTTTTCTAGTAATTGCTTTTTTGGCACCTCAGAGCCTATATCCCAGCTCAAAATAAAAGTTTCCTTGGTTAGAACCATGTTATCCCCCAGCATTTATGTCAAAGTACACTGCAAAATATTTATAAATTATTCCAGCCTGTTACATTCCCAACAAAAAACATGTACTCGGTTACCTATGTCTCTTTCCCATTACCTGCTATTTACTTAAGGAAAATCCTCAAATGTCTATGTAGGATATATAAAATACTTAGGCAAACACCCCCATACAAAAATCCTAAGCTTTCTGCACTTTGATGCATATGTGGGAGCATTGAAAGTTCCTTTCTGTTATTCTTTTGGAAAATGCCTTTCCATTCTCTTTTCCCAATCATTACTAGCCTCTTCTGATTGATTCTTATTATTATCATGGTGCATTTTATACACCTTACTAATTATCACTTTTTAATAGCAGCTACTGTTCTAGACTCAACTAAAAACTCAACTAGTGCTGGTCAATCTATTTCAACTCCCTATATCTTTTTCTAACAGCTCATCACAGCTAAGAACAGACCCTTGCAACCCAGTACCATGTAGATTAGCATAAAACAACCAAACTTGTTTACCTAAACAACCAAACTTGTTTACCTTCTCTCACAAGTAAAACATCGATCATGCCAATGAGAAAATAATAATGCTAAAAAAATAAACAGGCCACCTTCCTTTTGGTTTAGATATTAGAGTTTTATTTAAATAATAAGAAATAAAGCTTAAAGCATAGATTTATGCCATGTAATAGAAGATAAACACAAATCAAATGGGCAGCCAGTCAGGGCAATTGGTGCTAGTAAACCGTTGGCAATTTAAATGCAAGAAAAATGTTCATGTCCTGCCTGTCGTAAGTACAACAGCAATCTCCCAAATTAACAAATAATACCACCTGCAAGGTGAAAAAATTCAGCTTGCTTGAAATATAGGAATCGGAGTCATGTTTATGGCCCAAGTGTGCACATTCAGGAGATCACGTCAGTCGCCCTGCTAGACAGGGGTCCAGGGAAGTAAATGTTGTGGGAAGAAATATCCAGGTAATTGTTATGGCTAGGCCCTAGGACCAGTAGCCTAGTACCAACCTATGAACCTCTATAAAACTTAGAACTGATCTATGCAAAATTGGTGATAATAAATGAGCACAAAACAACCAGATGGATAGTCAGGATACCTAGACATAGTAAGCTGAAAGTGATTTAAATGATGGAACAGTACTCCTTTCCATTCTGTCATAAGTAAAACAGTAATTGCTCCAAAATAAGACCACCCTACAGGCATGCAGCTGCATCATGAATGCACACTAGTTCAGCTGCAGGGTAAAATGTCTCTTCCCTGCTATTCTAGAAATCAGAGTCAGATTTGTAACCTAGGTGTTCAGCGTTCATCAGCTTAACTCAAGTGTTGACCCATGCAGACCAGTACCAAATATGTCAGCACAAAACATCCATGCAGCCAGTCAGGACAATTAATGCTAGGAAGCCTACAGTGACTTAAACACTGGAACAATGCTCATCTGCATGATTTTGCAAATAAAGCAGTAATTGTCCTAACAAGTATACAATACCACTAGCTAGACACACATAGCTGAATCACAGTGCAAGGTTAAGAAAAAAAAAAGTAACTTCTTCCCCTGTTGTCAAAGGTTCAGCATTTTAGTCAAATCCTGAAGATATAGACCTCCTATTATGCAAAGTTCAGCATATCATCACAGCTAAGTTTTATGTCTAATTAGTTAAAAAAAGAGTATTGCAGGCTATGGTCAGAAGAAATTCACATTAGGTACTTATCCATATGAACATCTGTATCACTTTAGCTTCCATACCTCACTCAGGAGTCCCTTGAATAATCAATAACTCCTTGGTTATGCCCATCAAGTTTTGTCATGTGGGATCTGTCACAACTCTTGTCATTGTAAACCTCACCAGTCCTACTTCTGCAGGAAGTCTAGCATCTTTTGTCAACTGTAGTTAGTTTAAAGCCTCTTACTGCTACTAGCTATCCCTTCCCCTGAATTAGCGTCCTTAAGAAGATATCCAGTAACTTTTAGCACCTTTTTCCCTGAATCACAGTTGCTGCTGTTATCCAGCTCTTCTCTTGAAACAACCGCATCACCAGCATCTACTGAAGGTGCACATACTAGCAGCATCTCCCTGTTTTGCATTCTCCACCTGTTTGGCTCCTTTCTTGGTTGCATTTAACTGTGTGTACACAAGGTACTGTATCATCACTGTTATTTCTGATCCGAATGCCTACAAACATTTCATGAAAAACTGCTGTCTGCTTGTCTCTTTGTCCCAATTCTCAGTCCAAATGGACCCTAGCCACTGGCAACTAAAAAGGCCTTCCCAGAAAAGACTATCAGTAGAGGTGACTGTCTCAGCAAGGAAAGCTCCTTTCTAATACTCATAGTTTTATAGATAGTGATGTCTGGTGTGGTATCTCTTTTAACTGTGTAGCACCTAGTGGTAATCTGGAGCAACTGCAGTTTAAAGACAGTTCAGTATTGCTGTGTGAAATGAAAACATACTAATATGACACACTTTATTTTACTATGGTCAACTAAATCATCATCTGCCATTTTATAAATAGCATGCATAGTTTTATCACTAAATAGTGGTATTATAAACCTCATCCACTGCCATTTGTCACTTTGTTTTGTTTAAATACTTTTAAAAATGTTTTCTCCAAAACAAAAAACATAAATAAGTCATCCCCCTCTTTTCATTGCAGATACATGTTTGTACTGACCCCAGTCTCTATTAGTGAGGTCTCCTACCTTCTACTCATGTGCATTTGATGAAGAGTCTCAATTACTTTTTAATGTTTTGCTCTTTTTTTTTTATTCTTCATGCTCCTTTACTTTCACTTCTGTCATAACTAGTTATTTATGCTTCCTTTCAACCCTAGCAGATTCAAGCTCTTTCATTCTCTCAGCTGCTTCAATTTTGATGTGTCTTACTTCTAACTCCATGTCTAATCTCTTTAATCCAACTGTATTTTGAGATCATCACAGGACATCTGGGATGGTTGCCCACCTACAGTCCCCACCAAGCTACTTTCATGTCCAGTGGGCTAATCATTAATGGCACATGAAGCAGTCATTAAGTCTCCCTTATTAAATCTTTTGAATTATACATGGTTATGTTACAGACATTTTGGAATATTTCTCAGAACCCATCTCATCAGTATCCTAAATGCTGTGACTAAAAAATAAAATAATAGCAATACATGTGTATTTTACTCTGCTGGAAGGATACATGCAATTTTTGGTGACAAGGCTTGTTTTGCAGGCTATAAAATTTAGGTTTACAATAGTTCTTCATGCCAAACATGTGATTGATAGGGGTATGGGGCTTAAATTCTGCACCGTTGTTACCAATTCATTTAAAAGGAAGATAGGGACTTAAACCCAAAGCTTTCAATAAATACATCAGGTGTAGGGTATAAGCCATAAATCCCTCCCATCTTTTAAGGAAAAAATGTGATGGATGGAAGGTGTTTAAATCCTACCGTCACCAAAAATTAGTGTTGCAACATCTAAATATACATCACTGGCAACTCTTATATAAGCAAGGAGTGATTGGACTGAAGAGATTATGCAAATAAACACACTTCTGCCTTGAGCTGACACTTCACATACCTAAATATAGTTTACTTTACTATCTAAAGAGCAAGATCATAGTCACTAGCTCCCACAGATTTCACCTACTTCAGTCTGAGTACAGTTATCTAGTGCAATCTTACCAACAGTCACTGAGACTTAATCAACCTTTTTTTATACATACAATCTCATAAATTTTCATAAGAAAGCTTACCACTGCCTCTCCAGAAACAATATTTTCATGAATACATGAATAGCTTTTCACCAATCAGATTACTAATCTGATATCAAGATCACAGTTATAGAACATCTTCCAATAAACCAAAATGCATAATGGAATCATAAGAATTACAGGGCAGGTAAGTCATGACACCGTTTATGCTGTCAATATTCACACTCATGACATGCCCCCCGATTTTATGAGAGCAAAGCAAGTCAGGTCTAATAAGAATGCTATTTTTAGCAAAAAATAATCAGCTGCATTAAAAAGTCTGATTCCTGTTGTAAAGTGCTTTTACTCACCATATTTTCTTTAAAAACAATAATACCATAATTCTGAGAAAGCTAAGTATATAAAGATTCAATATCAAGGTTTAATATAACAAAATGATTTTGCAAAAACTACATTTGATCTTTTTATCTGGGGATGATTGAAGTGTTGTTTCCATCACCTGTTGGAATCCTCCTGATAATGCTTCCACAGGCATTCTGAATCTCTGAGTGGTGGATATTCCTTATCGTCTAAAAAACATCAGGGTCATTACTGGGTGAATATTATAGCAATAACCCACGCCTGGGTGTGGGTAATGCTAAATTTACCCACGGTTGGCGTGGTTTGGTCCCAAGGGCGAAGCCCGAGGGACCAAACAAAGCCAACCGTGGGTAAATTTAGCATTACCCACACCCAGAAGTGGGTTATTGCTATACCATGACATTATTTAAGAAAAGAAACTATTACTTTTCTTAAATAATGGCATAGTATAATGCCTGTTTGCTGCCCTTCCGCAGATGTCTGGCATCCGGCAGTTCTGATGTACTGCGCGCCTGCGCAGTACATCAGAGTTGTGAAAAGCAACGGAGAAAGCAAGATCTCCGTTGCTTTTTTTTAGTGTCTCGCTATGTTAAACTCATTTAACATAGCGAGACAGTTTTAAAATAAGCAACGGACATCTCCGTTGCTTATTTTAAAACTGTCTCGCTATGTTAAACTCATTTAACATAGCGAGACACTAAAAAAAGCAACGGAGATCTTGCTTTCTCCGTTAAAACACTGTCTCGCTATGTTAAATGGGTTTAACATAGCGAGACAGCTTTAAAATAAGCAACGGAGATCTCCGTTGCTTATTTTAAAGCCGTCTCACAATGTTAAACCCATTTAACATAGCGAGACAGTGTTTTAAAAAAATGAGTTATACTAATGGAAAAAAGTCCGGGCGACCGGACCTTTTTCCATTAGTATAACTCGATTTACAACAGGCACGCTGGCCAATCAGCGTGCACGTTTTGGGGGGGTCATGGTATAATAATCATTCATACTAGCACAATCCAGCTATATATTTGTTGATCTATTCACCCACATATGTCACTGTGGGAGTGGGGGTAAGCAGCCTTATTGTTGTAATCATTCTTGTCTCTTAAAAGTTTTTTTCATTTTCCTATTTTTAATAGTTGACACCTGTTCATCAAAGGTACAAAAAATACAAGTATATTCAAATTTATTATTAACATAAAATGGATCCTGTACAATAGCTTTATGCAAAGCCATGACATCCTTAGTCAGTGCATCAGTCATCAGTACATCAATAATTTCTTCATTATCTCATATTACCAGCTCCATATACTGAAAACCATGCCTAGCAAAAAGTTGCAAGAGTTCCCTATGAAAGGAAGAATCTATTACCAAGCCAGTAGTGAATCACCAAAGGCACAAACCCTTAGGCACAGCTTTCATTCTCAAACATTCTCAAACATAGGCATTGTCCAATTGGAGCTTTTTAATTTTCTGTAACATCCGATCAAATTCAGTTAATTTCTCACTACAGCATGCACCTCAGAGTTAAACTGTACATCAGGATGTAGCTAGTCATTCAAGGAAAGCAACAAGCTCCCCTGGCCCATAGCAGTATTATTGTTGTTAATAACATTCTGGCCGCAAACAGTACTAACCTGGCTTGATGTTATGAAAGGTGTGCTATTCAGTCTTTGCTGCAGGTTCATTTTGGATTCAGTGTCACCACTCCATCTCTGTACTGAAGCTCGTTCATATATTCCAACAGGACTGGTTGTAGAAATCTGGGGTTAGGATAATTGTTCTAAACAGTCCATGCGTTTAGAAAGCTGTTGAATAAAGAAAGTTAACTCACCCATTGACTGTTCCGATGACTGTGAAATAAGAGTTTGAGAGGATCCTGCTTGTATACTGGAAGACATCATACCATACACCAAATGAAACCACAAAGACCTAACACAAGCCAATGAACAAGGAAAGGGTGTCTGGAAAGCAGGCCAACATGGAAATAATCCAAAAATCAATTTTATTCACTCCAGCAATTAATAAGCTCTTTCGTTTCAATTATAGAAACTTCCTCAGATAAAATATAAACTTACAGTCTCCTCTATTTAAATAAATTATAGCACATACATCACTCTACTTTAAAATGACACACTTCCAGATTCCACCAATCAAAAACCTCAAAAATTAACATATACTCAAATGGGTAAAAGCATTATTAACAGTATCACAGTTACTGTTCATAAAATACAATACACTCATAAATAAAGCAAGTTAGGCAACTGACAATTTCAGATCAACAATTTAAGGCTTTTAGTTTTAAAACCCTTGTAATAGAAACATTACCATTTAAAGCTGTCCAACAGGTTGCATTTAAACGGGTCTGCCAAATACGTTCCCGTTTCTCTAAATGTAATGGCCATGGCCTGCCCCTAGTGTTTACACCCAATGCGTCTAATATTAGAAACTTAAAACAATGCCCTTGACTTTCTGCTCAGTGCTAAAAAAATGCATTAGTTTCCTTCATAAGTTTTATATCCCTCAAATGTTCATACAGCCTGTTCCTTAATTTCTTCTCTGTTTTTCCAGTATAAAAACAAGTATAATATGAACAGAGGGCACAATAAACTGCTTTTTCTGTAAAACATGTGAACTGACTATATTTTAATTTTAAAATTATTAATACCTATTTGATTTACTTGCAATATATACGAACAATAAGAACAAGCACCATATTTCTTAATGTACCCCAACTTTACTTACCGTTTGGGTATGTGTTCATTTTAGAGGTTTTTGATTGGTGGAATCTGAGGGTGTGTTGTTTTAAAGTAGAGTGACATAATTGTTTTAATCTATTTAAATGGAGATTGCAAGTTTATATTTTATCTGAGGAAGTTTCTATAATTGAAACAAAAGTGCTTATTAATTGCTGGAGTGAATAAACTTGATTTTTGGATATCCACTGAAAGACAATTTTAAATCCAACTCTGTTATACAATATTTTGCTCTACTAATGCTAAGAATAGAAACTCAGCACATCTAGAAAAATCCTTGGCAGGTCTATTGCTGATGTACCAACATTAAACAGTTATGCATTATTCATGTCATATTTGTTAACAGAACATTACTCCCTTTGACAGTTTTCTTAACTACCACATCTGTTCTGGCCTTTAAAGCCATAGGTTCTTCAAATGGCAAGTTAAACAATATAAGTATCTACTAGTATGCAATAATTTAACAGTTCCAATCATGGACAACATTTAAAAAAAAGCTATTTGTTGAAAGCATCCTTATGGCATAAAAAGTTGTTTAAACAAAGATAACTTCATAACTCCACCTGGTTTCAATATATTAAGAGTAGACAGACCTCACAGAAAAGGTGGTGACATTGCCCTTCTTTACAAATCCAATTTAAAAGTTCAGCTACTTCAAAAAGAAACCCCAGATTTTAACACTGCCAAGACCCTATTCACCAAAATCCTATTAAATCAATACAAACAACTAAACCTACTCAGCATTTATATACCACCAGGAGACAACATTAAAACACAAGAATCTATACTCCACTGGGCTTCCCATTCCCTGTCCCAAGAAACTGTACTCCTAGGTGTCAACATAGACTGGAGCACCATACACTCACCCATAGCCACTAACCACATAAACCTATATAATTTCGTACAACTCATACACTCACCCACAATAATTCACAAAACCAACAAATGTGAATCCACCTTAGACTGGATCCTGACTAACCAGCCCAATACAGACCACCTATACGGGATACTACCTGATTCTCTCATTGACCATAGTCCAACCTTTCTCCTTCAGCACAAACTAAAATCTACCAGCACCCCCACCCTCTTACAAATCCACTCCCACAAAAACTTCTCCCCAGTACAATTCTCAGAAGCCCTAAAATCCTGTGACTGGGCTCCTATAAAAGCCCTTCCCCTAGATATTGCAGTAGAATACTTTAATGCCAAATTTCTAGAGATTTTAAACCAACTAGATCCACTGAAAATAATAAGAATGCGAAGTAACCCTGCTCCCTGGTTAATCAAAGCCACAAAAATCTTATTCAAGACTAGAGACAAAGCTTGGTTAACTTGGCAAAAATACAAAACTCCCGAAACTAGACAAAGCTTTGCTGAGCTCAGAAATAAAGCAAAAAAAAACAGGTCAGGTTGGACAAGATAAACCACTATATTTCCCTACAAAGGAAACATAACAACAACCCACAGAAATTTGGGGCTGCAGTGAACAACACCCTCCAGCCTGGAAAAGTCACCACACCACCCCCAGATATCAAAGGTATTGATTCACATATAGCTTCTAGTTTCAATAACTACTTTACCTCTTCGATACTGAACCTAGTAAGTGCAATATGACCCACAACCCAACCTCAACCCTTAAACTACCAGATTAACTCCACAGCCTTCACACTCACCCCAGTACCAACATCTACCATTCAAAATCTCTTAGCTAAACTCAAACCTACCACCCTAGCTGCCGACAGTCTTCCAGCTAAAAATCTACAAATTGCATCCAAGGCCATTGCCTACCCCGTCTCCCTACTTATTAACAGATCTTTCACCCTGCATACTATTCCTTTATTATGGAAAACCTCATATATCATCCCCCTCCACAAGGGAGATCCATCTACTGACCTCTCCAACTACCGTCCCATTGCAATCCTATCACCTCTCTCAAAAATTCTAGAAAAATGTATCCACCACCAACTCTTTACCCACCTGCTAACCATAACCTTCTAACTAAAACCCAACATGTATTCAGACCTTCCCATAGCACCAACACTGCCCTAATTAACTTTTCCAATACCATAGACTTGCACAGGAACCAAGGAAAGCTGGTCTCTGCCACCTTCTTAGACCTATCCAAGGCATTTGATACAGTTTCCCATAACAAACTCCTCACCTGTCTAGCAGAACTCAACCTTGATGACCCCACTCTACATTGGTTTAACAGTTACCTAAACAACCGGTCGCAATCTGTCAAATGTAGCAATTCCCTATCTTCCCCACTCCCTGTCACATGTGGTGTCCCAGAAGGTTCAATCCTTGGCCTTCTTCTCTTCAACATATTTACAAATAATCTCCACATAGCTACCACTAAGGCCAACATTGTCCAGTATGCGGATGAGACTACCCTAATCTGCTCAGCAACAAACATCCAATTACTTCAAAGTAAAGCCCAATAATCTTTCACTGAGGCAGAGAACTGGCTAAACAACTACCAACTAATACTAAACCCCAAAAAACACAGCTAATACTATTCCACCCAACCAAACACTGCAATGCCACCTTTACCATCATGTCTACCAATGGCACTCTCATCACTCCAGTAACTGAGGCTAATCTCTTAGGCATCACTATTGATCATCAACTTAAATACAACAAGCACATATCCCAAACTATATCTAAAGTCCATAAAAAACTAGGTTGCCTATATCGTTGAAACTATTCCTAACCCCTGAGACTAGAACAACAATAGCCAGAACTCATCTCTTATCAACACTACTTTACGCCTCTCCAGTTCTCACCAATATTAACAAAACCAACCTGAACAAACTCTCCTCATGCTACAATAAAATAGCTAGGTTCACTGCCAGTAATAGAGCACATTCCCACCATTGCCTATCCCTAACTAAACTTCACTGGTTAGAATTTCCAAACCTCCTATGCTACCAACAACTGATCATGGCCCATCAAATTCTCTTCCATCCGGAGAAATGCCCTGCCCTTGCCGACATGCTAAACTTTCACAACCCTAAAAGGGAGCTAAGTTCATGTATCAAAAACTTGATTGAAGTTAATCCATGCAATAACAGTTCTGGGGAGGCCTTATTCTCCCATGATGTTGCCAAAGCATGGCACACCCTCACACCTGAACTCAGGCTACAAAGTCACACAGGCACCTTCAAAGGCCTTCTTAAATTACACCTCAAAACTAACTCTCTCTGCAACTGCAAAGACCCCCTTTGAAGACCCACTTTTCCATATGTAAGTGACCCATTGAAGCCTTTAATGCATACACTATACTCTCACCTGAAATGTACTTTTTGTATATATTGTAAATAATGGTACTACTCCTGAGTATCTTATTGTTCTACATATTTGTTTTTGTACTTCATTGTTTCTCTTATCTTGTATGTCAGTTTTATTGTTATCTAAAGCATGTATGTACACTGTTATTTCTTTGGAGCTTTTCTCTCCAGGACTCCACTGAAAAAGGATACATGATGTCCAGTTGGACTTATCCTGGTAAAATAAAATAAATGTTAAATAAATAATAATAAATAAATGTCATACAGTACATTCTTGACAACATAAAATCTGTAATATAAATCATCAGAAAGAGAATGTGAAGTAAGGGATTCATGTTGATAAATTGACAAATCTTTGACCAAGTGCTGATCCATAGAAAGTCAAATGGCTGAAACAAATTTTGGAGAACATTGAAGGTAAGTATTTTTTTCAGGGAGCAAGCTCCCTGTACCCCCATACAGGTTATGCCCACATACCCCTAGCAAGCTCATTCAGCAATGAAGCAAAACGAAAACTCTCCAGTCAGTGAAAGTTGTTTTGGACATTTTTGCTGAGTAGGCTGGCGATCACTTAAAGAGTTGTTGATTTACTGACACATCCCATGTTTTAACATCCCTGTTTTCAGTACCTCCTGTTTATATCGGTACCTTCCATATACATAATCTTTGATGATGGTTGCATTATGGATGAATCAAGGTGCCTTCTTTTTGCCTCAGAGACTCAGTAAGACACTTTTGTTAAGAAGAAATGGAAGGGGGTGCAAAAGTGATTTAACAGTGAACTTCATGGGCTTCATTTTTTGTCAGTGGGAGGAGGGTCATCCATAGTACAACTGTAGGATAGGGAGTTGTCATTGCTTTTATCCATCCTGTAGATAATGTCCTCCAGGTCCTTGGGATGCTCCTAGTATTCTGGAGAGAATCTCACCACAGTCCTCTATTGGGGCAATTTTAATAATGGGCAAAATATGTAGGGTTGAGGTTAGTCCTGGCACATTTTGGGCATCACGTGCTGAACAGAAACATGATAAGCAGACTTCAGGATGGGCTCTGTCACAAGACCATGTTACCTAAGGACACAGTCCCTCTTACTTCCTCTGTTTAGTTAGATCTCACCAGACTTCGTTGCCTGACTTCTATGGCTTGAGCCATGAGGCTTGTGAGTGAACATGCAGTGAATTCTCCTGTTCCTGGACCACTGGACCTTATTAGACACAGCAGGACACAAAGTAGAAGAGTATTCAGCGTTGGAAATAATCACAAACCAATGAACGTCTCTTGCAAATCCTCTAGGCCCATTGTGTTTGCTGATTTGGGGATAGGTGTGATATGGTATGAACCTCTCAACATTTAAGGATGAGCTTGCTGCATATGGAAACCAACTGGTCATTTTTGAAATAGACCTAGCTTCATGAGGGTTTGACTAAGGCCTCCACACCATTTTTCTGGCTGTATGACTGTGCCAAGGCAGAAGACTTTGGCTATCTCTCGAATTACATTACAAATGGTGGATCATCCAGTCAGTGAGGTGGACCTTGATATTCACAATTTGATATCTACAGGTGAGCATGTTGAATTGTTGGCAGGTTTTATGCTGCGTCACTTCATGTTTATTTCAAAGGCAGTGATGCTCTGGCTCAATATTTGATTGCTATGTGGACAATTAAAAGGTTTAGCTGTTTTACACACTGGACATGGGAACTTCTCCACGTGTTAAGTCAAACTGGAGAATTAAGTTCTGTGACAAAGGGAAAAGAAAACGAACATGCAAAGCAAAGGCTCAGGCTTGCAGCACAGCAAAGGATGGCATTGCATGTGCAACCAAAGAAGAGCTGCAGCCCTGAGCACTGTAGCTTCTGAGTAAAAATGGTCTATTGGAACAGAAAAGCAGATGAAGTGAACTCTGATGGAGTTGCCACTGCAGTGGCCATGCTATTTATATCAGTCCTTATTCATTCTTTTTACAAGAAAAATAACTGCTGACTCAGTGCGTCTTCAAGTATGACAGAGCTATGTCAGAAAATTAAAATAAATGGCCATGCTAGATTAAGTATTTTTGTTAATGGTCACATTAATATCCTCAGATGTGTATTAACTATTATCACCATGCAGTAATATTACCACCCCACAGTTCCTAGCCTATTTCTGTAACATTCTGTAGGCACCAGGCAGTTGCACGAAGGCAACTTCTCTGAGTCTAGTTGCTGCAAAGTAGCTTTGTTTCTGATGATGAAATCTGCAGTTTTCCCCATTGTTATGCAACCGAGTATTTTTGGTATATACAATTTTAGGAGTGAGGGGCATATACCATGCAAAAGAAAACTATACTTTGAGGTTTGCTGAAAGTGGATTTCAGAAATTTAATGAAAATTGCACTCAGTGAAATTTCCCATTTTATATAATGAATTTTGTATACTTTCTGCACACCTTGGGCCAGGTTCCAAAAAATGTGCTTTCAATGTTAATTGACTTACTCACTCTAAGGACTATATATAAGCAGGTTTACACCAGGGAACAAATTCCAAAACACCTGCTGTCAGTTAGCTCTCAGTGTTAGTAGTCATTTACTCACAGTAAGCCTTTGGGAATTGGGACCTATGGCACTAATTCATGAAAAATGCAAAAATGCATACTACAATCTGTGGTATAGCATCCAGATCCACAAATAACTTATGTCAAGTTGTGCAAGATATATTTATTCATGTTATTTATTCATGTTATTTAAATGCTCAAGCTTAAGTATTTCCCTTTAAACTTTCTTAAGTTATGTATTCTTCACTAAATTAAAAACCAGAACAGTAGAAATCAGTAATTAAAATGCTAACCTTATCCATTTAAAATGCTGAGTTCTGAGGAAAGAATTACTGGTCTGATTGGCATACTGGAAGCCCCCTGTACGTATTCCTGTTGACTATGGAAATCAGAATGATTAGTAAAGGTCTCTATGTATAAGGTAACACAAGAAACGTATACAGTCCCCTCTCACTGTCACATTTTAAAATGTAAACTCTCTTCTGACACTAATTAATGATTTAGCATACTGGTTATGTTTAGCTAATAGGATGTATACCACTAGCCATGCAGATATGCAAGTACTCATGTTTGGGCTGTTTCCTTCACAAAACATGATTTTTTTTAAAACTGAACTCTTCTTCTCAAATTTTTGAGTAGCTGCCCTCTTACCAAATCTCTTTGAAATATTTGCAAAACTGAAAGGTATGGTAGAGCCCTGCATACAGATTTTTTAAATTCTGTGTAAATGCTTAAATCTATCATAGTTCCATTTCTCCATGACCTTGCAATGTGGGCAGTATGTAAATGTTCAGCTGTGGTGCAGCTCCCTTCTGTCTTTTTGCAACTGCAAACACTGCATTGCACTAATACTTTAATTAAGCCAGAACCCTATTTGATGTGGTGTACTTGAAAAAAAGATATTTCAGAATATAAACTTCTTACAAAATTCCATAATAGAGTTCAAAATCAGTTTTTGACATGCATTCGTTTTGCCCATCTTGCCACACAGGCGTATCCTTAAACCTTTTAGTAACTATTTTTATTCATCAATCACACCAATTAAGAGATAGTTTGAAACAACGTTCATTTCTAAGGCAGCCCCACCTACACCCCGCTGCACTACTCATGCTGTAGATAAAGATATGCTTGCTATGTGGGTACACCACATAGCTCTGCAACCCAGTGTTAACATTTAGAAAGTACTTTTACTGGCATGTGCACCTTATCCAAATACCATTTTTCTCAATGTATGTTTTATACTTAGAAACTGTTCATTTATAGGGTAAAACCTCTTGCTTCTTTTTAACCCAGTTCATGAATGAACTGATTACACAGCTATTTATAATGGTATTCTCTTCTGACAAGGTAGAGATAGCACATGTGTATCCTGCAATTGTCCGTATACATGCATACCTACAGCAGAATACGTCGATGAGATATAGTAGCACAGCACAAAGCCAATGGTGGAAGTTGGCAATACTTGCAGTTACACTAGTGTAACCCTTGCTTTAGGTATTTTAGTGACAATATAGAACAGCATGTCTGGTGCAACAAAAGAGCTGTTTTTCCTTGAGTCACAGTAATATAATGAATAACTTGGTATTCATGTGCACAGCTTGTCTATTTCTTTCTTAACACTTTGATCTTAGTATCAGGATTTCAGTTAACATAGAATAGGAATCCCTTTTAGCATTTTGGTATATTATATCTTATCATCTCACACTCTTTTAAACATTGTGCTATGCATTTATCAGCAGGAGAGAACATTTTTTTTTAATATAACACTCCCACTCAGTTTGTTATTGCAAAACACAAGGACTAAGCAACTTATTCATACTTGTAACAAAAAAATGTACTTTTACAAATTTTACCCAAAGGAATTTTACACAGATGAACACTGCTCCTTTAGTGTCCTGGATTTATTATATATATATATACATATATAAATATATATATATATATATATATATATATATATATATATATATATAGTGCATTTTATCGAAAATGCACTTTCACAAAAAAAAAAAAAAAAAACATGCCAAAAAACTAAAAAAATAAAACAATACTCGCCACAGCCCCTCCCCACTTTAATATTCTCACTCTGATATATCACTGCAGTGGGGAAAAGGGAATATTCCCTTATCTCCGCTGTACTGTGATCTAAGCAACAGTTTGCTTAGTTGTACAATCAACAGTACAGTTTATGTACAACTAAATCTACATGTAAGCAGCTGTTTGCTTACTTACCTTTCAGCGAAATTGCATTTTCGACAAAATGCACTTTCACGAAGTGAGTTTCATCATGTACGCTTCGATGAAACATATTTTTGATCATAAGGCTAGGATATATATATATATATATATATATATATATATATATATATATATATATATATATATACAGGTTCATAGGTAGGTACTAAGCTATCTGCCCTAAGGCATTTATAAGCCTAGCCAGAATGTGTTGGCTTTTGCCACCCCCTTAGATTAGTTGCCTGTGCCTCTGTCCAGCAGAGCCATTGAAGTGATCCCTGGGGTAAACTTTCTGTTTCCCATCCACTCATCAAGGTTTCTCTTGAAGAGGGTTAGCAAGGAGCACTGCCTAATGTAGACTGGAATCTTGTTCCAGAGCATGGAAAGTCTCTGGGACAGGAATCTATCCCTCCAGTACGTCCTATTTATTGTTGTGGTGAGGTTTAGATCCCTGGAGGGTGTGGCTTGAGGGGATATGGTTTTCTTTAGGTGGAGCATGTCCATCAATTCTGGGTCAGACATGGCCTTATATGTCAGGCAGAGATCACCTCTGAGTAGGCGGAATGCAACTGAGTACAGCTGGAGTTTCTTCAGTCGAGCTGCATAGGGCATCTGCTTGAGGCCAGTGATCCTCTTGGTGAGGTACTTCTGTGTTTCTTTCCAGTTGTTGCAGGTGTCTTGTAAGGTACATCCCAAATGGGGCATTGTACTCTATGATGGGTCTGATGAGTGATGCGTAGAGTGGCCCAATGACTTCTTTCAATCTGGATGCAAACCCTTTTATGATTAGGTGGGCCACATAGAAGGATTTTCTAACAACTTTGGCAATGTGATTATCAAAGGAGAGGTTACTATCTACTTGGGTCCCCAGATCCTTTATTATGTCTTCCATATTTAGGGGGCTACCACCTATGTGGTAGTTTGTGGGTACTTTGTTTTTCCCAAAGGGAATGACTATGCACTTTTTGGCATTTAGCTTGAGGCCATGGTTTTGACACCAGGTATCTGTCTCAGTGAGTCCCTTTTGGAGGATGTCTGTGTCAGCCGGAGAGTCATTTATAGCCCTTAGTCTGCAGTCGTCTGTGAACTTGGTCGGCCATAGTCCTCCTCTGCTTGCCTGTACCTCTGAGATGTATATGCTGAACAGGAGGGGTCCTAGGACTGAGCCCTGGGGAATGTCACTTGTAACCGGTTTAGAGTCAGACCTAGCTCCCACGACTCTTACCATGTGGGTTCTGTCCGTGAGCTAGTTCGCAACCCATCTCATGACGTAGGGGTTTATGTTCAGGCTGGTGAGCTTGTCTATAATTCCTGAGTGTGGAATGGTGTCAAAGGCCTTTGTGAGGTCTAGGTAGGCTGTGTGGGCCACCTTTCCCTTGTCTATAGCCTTGGTAACTGTCTCAAAGAAGTCCACCTGGTTTATGAGGCATGATCTGCCCTTAACAAAGCCGAACTGGGTAGGGTCCAGTGTTTAGAAGTTCCCAATGTCTCTGTTAATTTGATCCATGATGATGAGCTCCATAGCTTTGCAGACCAAGCTAGTCAGGCTTATACGGCGATAGTTCCCAGGGTCTGTTCTGGCTCCAACTTTGTGGAGTGGAATAACCGTTGCTGTGCGCCACTCTGCAGGCACGTAGCCTGTGGAGAGGCTGAGTTTAAACAGTGTGTTTAGGTGAGGGGTTAGTTCATCTTTGAGCTCATGTAGGATGCAGCCTGGGACACTGTCTGGTCCCATTGATGCTGTGTTTCTGGCTTTGTAGAGGGCTGCTTAAACTTGAGTGTCTGTGATTTCGGGGGCACTACATTCTTCTGGTATAGTTATGGACCCTTTCGGGGGTGAAGTTTGCACTGAACCTGTCTGCCAGGATGTTGGCTATATTCGTTGGTTCAGTGTATTTTGTGCCATTCTGCCCTAACTCTGAGCAGATCTGAGAATTACCACTTAGATTCTTGACATAGCTAAAGAATGCCTTGTGGTTATCTTTGGAGTCCATGGCAATCTTTCTTTCAAAGCTAGCCTTGGATGATTTTATGAGGGAACGTAGATTCTTGATGATACTGATCAGGGATGTCTTCCCGTCTTGGGATTTTACTCTTTTCTGTACTAGTTTCCTCCTACTATTGTATAGCTTATTTATGGCAGGGGTCCACCAGACTGTTTTCCTTTTCTTGGAGGAGTGAGTCTTGGTTTTGTTTGGGATAGCAAGATCCATGCATTCTTGTAGGTGCCCATAGAGTGCATTAGTAAAGTATTTTACAGCTTGGACAGTGTTATCCTTTAGCATGGGGGCTTTGAAATTTCCCACCTCAGTCTCAAGTAACGTGAAGTTTGCTTTTGAAAAGTTTTTCACGGTGGTTTCTTTGACCAGGGGTGCTGGCAGAATGTGGAAATCCAGAGTGATTAGTTTATGGTCAGATCTAACCAGCGAGGAGTTGACCTCCGGTGTGGAACATCAGTCGCCCATGTTGGTGATGACCAGGTCCAATATGTCACCTCTGGTGGGGATGTTGACCAGTTGATCCAGGACATTTGAGTTTATAAATTCTAGGAAATGTTGGGCAAAGGAGTTTGTACTTGAGTAGTTCTCCCAGTTAATGTTTGGGTAATTGAAATCACCCAATATCAGGATGTTTGGTAGGACCTTTATGTTTCCCAGTGTTTCCAGGAAAGCAGAGTGGGGGTCCTGGGTCATGGTGGGTGATCTGTAGCAAGCTATAATTTGAATAGCAGTTTTCCCATTGTTAGTTGCACGTGGATGATCTCTGAAGCATCGTATTGTGCCACTAACCTGGAGGTGTGCGTATCCTTGATGAATATGGATACTCCCCTGCCTTTTGTATTTCGGTCCGGGTTTTGTGGCTGACATGTATGGTACTTTTTGTAGCCTGGTAGTGCTGGGGTGCTCCCTGGAGCCTTAAACCAGGTTTCTGTTACTGCACATATATTGATTTTCTCCATACTGAGGAGTGTCTCACATGCATGCATTTTGAGGTTTAGACTTCTGGCATTGAGTAGCATTACCCTCAGTTGTTTGTTGCTTGTGCTATTTACAGCGGTGGGTCTGTCTTTTGAGCCGTGCCTAAAAAGGCACTATAGGGGTGGCAAGAGCCTTGGCCAGGATTTGAAGCCTATGGGTGACAGGTGCAAGCCGTCTCTAGCGAAGCAGCGTGGCTTGTCGAGCATGTCATCCCAGGCTAACAGACACTGGATTTCCTTTGAATGACACCAGAAGCTTAGCCAATTGTTGAAACTGATAATGTTTTCTCTATACCGTGGTATCACTCTTGGTGAGGGCAAGATGCTACTCAGGGTCATTGTCATACCGGCCTGGGCTACATGATCAGAGAGCTCTTCCATGTCATTTTTCATGTAGTCCAAGGAGGTACGGCTCAGGTCATTCACACCAACATGGACAATGACAGAGCCATATTTCTACTTGTTCTGGAGTGACCTGAGTACTTGTGTTATGTGGCAGATCCTGACACCTGACAGGCAGCTAACAGTAACCTTCTCCTTGTTCAGCATAGTGAGTGGGACGTCAGTGTGCCTGACTACAGAGCCACCTATTACTAGTGTGTTGGGTATGTTATTTTGCCTTAAGGGCTGTGATTGCATGACACACTGGTTTTGTGAAGTATGTGTTTCATGGTTTGTGTTGGGGATTGGCGGTTGCTTGGATGTCTGCTTTGGAGGTCTCTGTTACATTTGCAGATTTTTATTTAGAGCCTCTGAGTATGTTTTCGTGTATTTATGTGTCATTTTTGCTAGTGCTGGTTTCATAGGTCTATGTGAGGCTGGTGGTGTGATGCAAGTAATTCCATTCTCCTCTTGACTGCCTGGTCCAGTCTTGGGTTGAGAGAGCTTAGCCTCCAGATTGGCTATATAATTGCATCTCTCGCATGTATTAGTGTTTGGTGGAAGGAGGAGAGGGTTATCTGTGTACATGAGGCAATTGTAACATTGCCTCAAAATGCCCAGATTCACCAGTTGGACTGGAGAGTACACCTGAAACTGCTCTTTGGACATGCCTGGATAGGTACAGTGAACTGGTTTACTGATTGGCTGTTAAGGTTGAATAGAGAGCCTTGTCCTTCTCTACAGTATAGGGGAGGTCTAGTGCTAAGGTTTATTAGTGCTTGCTATGAGTTTTGAGCAAGTGCCGGGATGAAAAGTGAATGGTTTGAGTGCTTAAGTTGAAAGTTTGTCTAGTTCCAAGGGAAAAATTGAAGAGTAGACTTTGTGTGTGTGTGTGTGTGTGTGTGTGTATATATATATATATATATATATATATATATATATATATATATATATATATATATATATATCTATATATATATATATATATATATAGGGATTCACTTCAGAATCTCGAAATTCCGATACATCGAATTTCATATGACCAAGACCATATGATAGATGTTTCGGAATACCAAAATTCTGAAACAAATATAAAAAAAAGCAATTTAAATGTTTCTGCAGGGGGGCCATGCCCCCTGCACCCCCCCCACACCCTGCTACTTAAATATTCCAACTCAGAGATCGCACTACAGTGAGGAAAACAGAAATCTCCCATTCCGTGCTGTCTACAGATCTCTGTTCACAATGTCGGGATTCCAAAAGTTCGATCATATGGTCTCGGCCATATGAAATGTGATCTTTCAGGATTTCGGCATTGTGAAGTGCTCCCATATATAGATACATGCCCTATGACACATATGTGTGTGTGTGTGTGTGTGTGTGTGTGTGTCTGTATCTATATTTATATGAATATAGATATATTATATTGGACATGCTCCACTTAAAGAAATCCAAATCCCTCCGAACTACACGCCCTAGGGACCTAATCCTTGTCACTACAATAAACAGAACATGCTGGAGGGAAGATTCCTGTCCCAAAGACTTCCCATACTCTGGAACAAACTACTTATCTATAAAAAACAAAACTCCTCATTAGCACCCTTCAAGAAAATTCTTGATTGGATGGGAAATAAGAAATTTACCCTGGAGATCACTTCTGTGGCTCTGCTGGACAGGGGCACAGGAAAATAATTTTCTTGGCTGGCAAAAGCCAGGGTACTTTTTTGGCTAGGGTTATATAGGATCTAGGGCCTATAGCCTAGTACCTACCTATGAACCAATGAATACACACACACACACACACACACACACACACACACACACACACACACACACACACACACACACACACACACACACACACACCCACACACACACACACACAAACACCAAGGAAGATATATATAGAGAGAGATATAGATTTAGATATTAGCAAAATAAAAGAGTAAAAAGATCACTCAGATAAACCATTATCTAATTAAAACCTAATCTGTGTCCGAAAACCCAATTGCCCTGCTGGTCAACTCCTGCTATCCATTTCCATAGCAAAAAAATGGAATTCTTTTCCTTTCTTTTTAAGGACCTGTGCAAACTTTGAAAACTTTAAATCTCAGTTACATTCCTACCTTTACTCTAACAGAAAATGCAACTGCATTCTCCCCACATAATCCTGTAATTCTCTCTCCACATCTAAACCCCTCCCCAGCTATGATTACTGGCCTCTTTAGCTATGATCTATAGGCTACCACACATATGTTGTTGTTGTGTCTTTCGGATTTTCCTGGTTAGGGGTCGCCACAGCGGAACTCCGGTCCGCTAATGATTGGCAGTTGATTTTTACGTGCCGGGTTGCCAGCCCTGATGCACAGCCTTCAACGAAGGTACGCCCATTTACTCATGTCTCCACGCAGAAGACGCTCTAGCTGAAAGTCGAACCGGTCAGCGTCTTACTGTGAGACGACAACGCTACCGCAGCACCACCACCACAGATTTTAGGCTACCACACATATGTACATATTGTAAATATCAAATTTGTACCATGTACCTAAGAATTTACACCTGCTCTCTAACATGAAATTTAACTGTAAATTGTTCATTAATAATATTGTGTCTGTATCTAAAGGTAACATGTACCTATGAAATTACACCTGCTCTCTAGCATGAAACATAATTGTAAATCATTCTTCTTTTTCTATATTGTATCTGTATCTACATTTTGTAACATGGAGCTTTTCT